>NW_024582691.1:330338-387272 GCF_018398535.1 Haplochromis burtoni | reverse complement strand
GGATTACTGGTTATTTCACAAACGCTGTCAAACCAGGAAACGTCCTGGACTTTCCAGGTTGTAAATGAGCAAACTGAGCATCGTATGTGGATCATGTGTGTGTGTGTCTGTCTGTCTGTCTGTCTGTCTGTCTGTCTGTCAACGTGTGAGTGTATAAAGGGGGTTGGGCACAAATATTGCAAAGAATTCTCTCATCCTTGTCTGACAGGCTGTGTACAGTCTAATGCCTTTAGTCTGTCAAACACTCTGTCACAGACCAGTAGGAATATAATGGCTTCAGTGCGTCTGTCAATGTCCTCACCACCTCCTCCTCCCACTGGTGGGACATACAAAATTTCTGTTTACAGGACTGGAGGAATCCAGCATGTCATGTGACACGTCTTACTAAACATGGTCCACTGGTTGTATTATTTTACTATTACACTGAGGTTTGGAAAGACTGCATATAAAAACAGATGACCAAAAGTCTGTGGGATGTCGTAGATCAATCTGTGGTGACCAGCAACAAATACATAAATTCTGTCAACATGTGGACATGGAATGGTAAAGTCCAGCTTTAATTACGATTGCTCATTTTATTCTCAGAGTTTCTCAGAACTTAAAACAGCGCCTTTTCCCTTAGCTCCTATTAAACATGACTGTGGGGTATAAACACACCATTACGGTAATTTTGTTTGTTTACATTAGCATCAGTGTCCATGACCAAATGCAGAACCTGTCTTTTCATTTCTTGCACATTCCTCCTGTTTAGCTATGTGGATACTCGTTAATTTATGCTCTGTTAAAAGTGCTGAAATTTGAACAAAGATGTGACACTAACATATTTCTTGACATATTTTGGAAAAACCTGTCATGACTGCAGGCATAACAAGCATTTTATTATGCAAACTGTCAAGTTTTTACATTTTCATGTCTTGTGCTTTATTGTTTGCAAAACACAGAAAAGAAGCCATTTTCCTTCTTTTCTGCCTGTGCGTGTGTGTGCGCCCATGTGTGTGCGTGTGCGTGTGTTGCAATACTACTAATGAAACAATAAAATTAGCAGTATTAACAGTATGATATATTTTGTAAACCCTAGTTATATACAACATACAGTGATGATAGGGTTTAGGCTGACATTGAAATAACTGAGCTATTAAGTATATAAAGTGTGTATACTTTTGTCTGCCTCTCTGGGCTGGAAAGATAAGATTATTGACCAATGAATATACCAACACACAAAAACAAATAACTCAATCTTTTATATGACACAAAATTGTAAAGATAATGGGGAAAAAAAGAGTGGCCCATCTGTCTAATTTTCTGCATTTGTTCAGTGATAAATGTAAATCTATTGCAAAAACTGTATCTCAAACACACCGCCACTGCAGGAAAAGCAAGCTGGATAGAGAAACAGACAACAGAACACTATTGGTCATGGACTGGCCTCCCCACAGTCTCAAACTCAACATTAAAGTACTATGGGCGACCCACATCCAACTGGACAGAGCAGAACAATCTCCTTAATACTACTTGAAAGCAATTTCCAGCAACGTGGCCACCAAAGACCATAGAAAGAGAATGACATTCGGCAACTTCAAACAGCTACAGACTAGCGATGGAAAGTGGGTGGAACAATAGACTTTTAGATAAAGTGAAATGAGATAAACCAGGTGATATGCCAGTCAATATAATTGACTGGCATATCACCTGGTAGTAAATACATTAGAGTGACCTAGAATGTCCTAGAATGTCAAAAAGCATCCATTCATCAGATTCAAAGCGATATATGATAAGCAAACTGCTTCCAGTGTGAGTTTAGGATGTCAGAAAGAATAAACAATAAATGACCATTTCCCATTTTCCTAGCAAAATATAAAGAAATGGTCACTTGGACTGACAGCCCCATACGCAACACACTGTGAGTCACTGTACTCTGGCACCTTTCTAACAGAACCAACGTTTTCAGCAGTTTGCGCTACAGTAGCTCGTCTGTTGGATTGGATTACATGGGCTTTCATTCCCCCACGTGCATCAGTGAGCCTTGGCCACCCATGACCCTCTCGCTGGTTCACTTTTCCTTGCTTAGATCACTGCAGGCCAGGAACACCCCACAGGAAATGCAGTTTTGGAGATGCTCTGACTGAACATACCAGCTTTGAAGACTACATGTTCACTTGCTCATTAATATATCCCACCCACTAACATGTGACACGATGAAGAAATAATCAGTTAATCACTTCACTTCTTAGTGGTCATAATGTTATGCATGCTCAGTGAATATCTGTTAATTGAGACCACACCTTGTATGCCCTTGCATGCTTTCTGCCTTCTTTTGTGAGTCAAATTTGAGACAAAAAAAAGGAAACATGAAACAAATCTAAAGAAACAACATCTCAAAACGACAACTGCCAAGGTTTGTAAATGTTTTTTCCAGTGATTGAACGGCTGGATGTCTCATGGAAGTCCAACCAGGTTCACTCAATATCATTTAACTGCTTCTTCAAATTAAGTCTCTGGCCCTTGTCTTGGACTACAGCAGGAAATGGTGGCTCTGGCTTTCTAACCAGAACCACAGAGGGTGGAGAACAGGTTCGCCATATGCAGTCCAAGTTAGAGTTCACGAGCTCCTTTTAGAGCCAGCTAAATAATCCCTGCATCCGCTACCGGCACAAGCACAGTCTAATTCCATGGTAAGCACTGACATTTCAGGATTCATTTTAATGTATGGAAGGCTCCAAGCATTCACTGTGCAAACAGTTATATAGTAGCAATAATCAGTCAAATATACTGTAGCATCAATGTTATTTAGTCTGTTTTCCATTTTGTCTTGCGTTTTTTTAAATATAAGTATTAAATATTCACAAAAAAATAAATAAATAAATTCACAAAAATAAAATGCCGGTGAGAGGAGTCAAAAACTGAACTGTGAAACGCAGCCCGATATTTTTAGGAGCTGATAAAGAAATGGCTGAAGGCATGTGCAATTATTCCAGTGAAGTGATAATTCTGCAGGGACTTTTGACACATTTTCACACATCAGTCTGCATTGTAATTAAAAAGCAGGCGCATAACTCATTTCAGCCTGAAAGGTGTTAGCCGAGGTGAAAACACGGCAAAGAGATAATAAATTAGAAAGTTGTAGCAGAAGAACACCACAACTGCTGAAGTGGACGTTTGAATTTGGCAACACAGTGAGACTAAAAATAGACTTTACTGAAAGTCTAAACTAAAGCACATTTAACTTTGATGACTCCCGACAAGCATGTTTACAGAAATAGTGTCGATATAAGAAACTGTTACTGATCTTCACGGTCCATTTTTGTCTGTTTCACTTCTGTTTTTAGAAACGAGATGATCACATCTACATATTTATAGCAGCACGACTTATGTTTTACTGACCTAAAACATATTTTTTTGCAAAGATCACCCCCACACACACACACACGTATACAGGCTGTATGTAGTGTTAGACTTCTTTAATGAATGTACTCCAGTTAAATAAATTCCAGACAGGAAATTAATGTAAAATTATGATTTATTGACCCTTTAATGCACACTGTGCATAGTTTGCACTGTTTCTGACGCAATTAAACTTTATTATCACTGTGTGTGTGTGTGTGTGTGTGTGTGTGTGTGTGTGTGTGTGTGTGTGTGTGTGTCTTCATCTCTGGGCATATTGGCACTTGTGTGTTCATGCACCTCGCTGTACATACTAATTACTTTAAATTAAACAGCAGGCTCTTCCCTGTCAGAACTTATTGGCTTATAATTACTTTAGAAAATCCTCTGTACTGTAGCACAGCATACTGAGGGATGTTCCAACACTGGGGTGCATTTCTGCTGTGAAATGCTCTGTGTAGTTGTGAGAAGCAGGCAACTAAAAAGATTCACATTTTTGGAAAAACTGAGGTTCTATTATTGTTCCAAGGAATATCATTAAAGACTATAGTTCTTTGTTTCCTTTGAAAATCCCTAAAAGAAATATTTTTAGCCTGAGATCTAAAAGCTGTAACTAACTGAAGTACTAAAGTCAAAGCATTTAAAAAAATGTACGTTTTTGCCAGAATGAGTTCTGTTGCTAATAAAGAAAAAAAGCCAATATAAATTATTTGCTGAGAGATTTTTAAGAATTAAACGAATGGATTCAAAATCCAACAACATAGTATATTACTTTCAGTTTCCTTTAAACTGATTACTTCCCATTA
Organism: Haplochromis burtoni; assembly: GCF_018398535.1. NCBI lineage: Eukaryota > Metazoa > Chordata > Actinopteri > Cichliformes > Cichlidae > Haplochromis > Haplochromis burtoni. The sequence continues at coordinate 383,085 of NW_024582691.1, read as the reverse complement.
TTGATTTATATTAAAAGCCTTCCACGAGGAGACCACCAACATGCTTTCATTGTGATCGTGCAGATACAGTGGCCAGCAAATATTTGGCAATGACTTCCTATTGCATGACCAGGTCATCGTTTATGAATGAGGACACATTTTAACAAGCTAATAGAGAGCTAAATCAATGTCAGATGATACTTGATGTTTTCAAAATTGCATTTCATCATAAGTGGCCCTCTTTTGCTTTTTGAAACCAAACAGAGCCTCTTCAAATGTGATTAGTTAATAGTATAATTCCCTGTCTACAAATATCTGAATATCTACAAATACAGTTTGCTGTGGTGCACCAAGCTCACACCATAACTAGATGACAGTGAAACATCAGTGTCCCTTCTTGTCACTGAGTAAATGATCCTCCACATGAGGCAACAAAGATGTATAAGCAACGAATCGTTATTCATCTTTAGGCTGCGCAAATGTGTGAGCATTTTTTCAGTTCACTATACACGACAACATCAAGGCCAAGTTGATACCGTCATCCGCTTTGCCACCGCTGTTCATGCAGGAAAGCTTAAAGGGATAAATCCCAATTTCACACTTTCATGATGTGCATGCTGTGACATGCAAACAAAGCCTCACAGACCGCTTCACATCACTGTGTGTTATAAACACCATATGCAAACTCAACTTAGCCATTATGTAGCTTCCTGAGGGTAAGAAACATGAAATCACAATACATTTTAGTTGTTGCAATGAGTGTGCTAAGAAAGTAATAAGACTGAGCAACACACAACATTTTGTGTATTTTGTTGTGGTGAAGTTTATGTCTAGATTACCAAAAGGTTTGAAGCAGCAATTTGCATGCAAAGAGAAAACATTCATTTACAGTGTGTAACTGAATTTTTCTTATTCATCTGTGATTCCATATTCACCTCATTTTCAATCACCCAGACCAACACAACTGGGCCTCCAGAACATTTAAGTTTTTCATGGATTTATACTGTATGCTTAAATAATTTGCTTTGAGCCCAGTTCTTTATCAATTAATATATCTAAATACCTTTGAAGTTACTCAGTGCAAAACAAAATATAACCAGAAATTGATGGAACTAAGCCCCCCAGTAAAAACCCCAAACCACAGCCCTATCAATAAAATATACACAAGACAAAGCAGTGTTTCACCACACACACACACACAGCCTCAGTTACCATAGAGACAGGGCACCCTGGACATATTGAGGATTTATTAAAAAAGCCTCCCTGGCAGTATTATTCCCTCCACACCCTGAGAGCAGAGATGTAGAGTGTCACCACACTGCAGGAGAAGCAGACACATACCACAACAGAATGTTTAACAACTGTTAGGAGAAACGCTGCTGAGTTTCCTGTAGCCTGCCCTTTCTGTCTTCACACTTATCATGATCTTAATGATCAGCCTTAAGTGAAGCACTCAGGAGCTTCAGCAGTGATATCATCAGGGTTACATAGGATACAGTTGAGCTGTACAGGACTGGCCACAGCATTGACAAGGAGCTTTCTCTACAGGTTCCAAAGGTTTCAGTACACAGTCTGAGCTGACAAAGGAGCTCACATGTCTGCCCTGTAATTGGAGGGTACACTGTGTAAACACCACAGCCCTATACTGTAAATGCTGCTACAGGTCAGCTGGCGTTAACAGATGCTGGGAGGAGCCTGTCAGGCAGGAACACTGGCTGTTTTGAAGGGAAAGCATGGATTCTTGGCTTGACTCCAAAAACCTAGATATTAATGCATTTCATAACCTTTTCATTTAGAGCGCAATACAAAAAAATTGTTTAGCATCACCACCTCACCATGGTGGAGAACTTTGCCCCTCAAGGCAAACTGGTCCTCGGCTGGGGCCAGACTAAGAGTGACTCGGTATACCAGTGACAGCAGCAATCGGCTGAGCCTTAGCTCACTGGGCCTGGCCGAGCAGAGGTCGACAGCACCACATGGATCCTTCCGTAGGCCCACCACTCACAGGAGGGGCTATAGTTGTTTGGTGCACTGTGAATGGGGTGGAGGCCCAGGCAGTCCAATCCCCAGATGACAAATCTGACTTTAGAAATATGGAAACCATCTCTTTGGTGGTGAAGAAACCTGAGCTGGTCCATGAGCCTGAGAAACATTGGCTAGATATGGTCAGATTCACCTCAGTACAGCTTGGAGACCAGATCCCTGTCTCCTCGAGGTGGCTGGACTCTGTAACACTCTGAAGTTGTGCTAAGTGAGGCAGTGGGCAGGGGTGGGTATAATTTCTGGTTTTACCCAGTGGATGGAGGGTTGCTTCCCTGCACCTTTGGGTAAGGCAGAGGCTCATTCCTAACAGTTTAATATACCCAACCTTTTCAGGGCTCGCAAAATCGCTAGCCCGATGTCCCGGGGCTAGCGATTTTTCCAGTCGGGCTACCAAAATCTATCTCTGCCCTGCCCGTCGGGCTATTGTAGGAAGGAAAAATATATGTCAATGCTTTTGCATTCTTTCGAAATGTAGCTGGGTAATTATGTCATTGGCATCGGTGAGCCACTGTCAATATGTGACATATTGAAAGTCGCGTTTGAATTTGCGCTTGTTTTTTGCTTTCACTTTGCAATCGCTGCGAACTGTGTATAGAGAGCGACAGCACTGATCTGTGAGTGATGATAATTTGTCGCACCAATTCCTCTGACATCGTCTTATTAATTGTTAGCTTACTATGCAAACATGACAAGTGAAATCTCCCGCAGCAACTTAAACATGTGAGAGGTTGATCGCGCAGAGAATCGCTGACTTATGTGAGTGTCGTGTGTATGTGTGTGTGTGTGTTGTGTGTGTGTGTGTGTGTGTGTGTGTAAGAGCGGATATATATTTTAGTTCTGCTGAGCCAAATAAGACAGGTCAGGGTGAAGAAGTGACAGCCAAAGAAAAGCTTACCACAAAACGGAAAGTTATGACAAATCAGACTATAAGGCAAAAAGAAAGTGCAGCTTTATGGTTTCATGGACAAAATATTTCTGTGGCTGCAATATGACGAGCTAAATAACCAGGGCTGCACATAAGTGGTCCGCAGGTGCGCATTCGCTGTCAAAATAAAAAACGCACAAGATAAGAAGTTGCAACGCGTGTTTGCGTACATAAGATTTTCTGGAGGAGGACAGACATTTGTTTAGAACTCTTAAAGATGTCTGAAGAAGCTCCTTTAAGCAATTACTTTGGTGTTCCTCCACCTCCAAAGAAATGTCAGAAGGAGTCCGAACCACAAAAGAAGCGACGTATTCTCGGAAAAGTGGTTGCAGGAGGTGAGCTGGCTTCAAACAAATGATGAACGCACAGAGATGTGGTGCAGAATGTGCCGTGAAAATCCCACTCTAGCGGACAAAAACAGTGCTTTTATATGGACGCAAACGCGCGTTGCAACTTCTTATCTGGTGCGCGTCTTTTATTTTGACAGCGAATGCGCACATGCGGACCACTTATGTGCACCCGTGTAAATAACATAATGTTCTGCCGGGTGTGTTGTTGGTTTTCTCTCGATTTCTGAGTCGACAAGCGCCTTTGTTACTGGGACCAGTCATTTTAAGAAAGGCCCCCATTAGAACCCATGAGAAATGCAAGAAATGCATTATTGCTCAGTCTGCAATATCTTTCCCAGAACAAACACCAATTGCAAATAACATACTAAAAATAAACCTGAAAAATCTGTTTAGAACAGCGTACTATGTTGCAAAGAGTGAACTACCACTGGCACAATTTAGCAGTCTTTGCAAACTTCAAAAAGCAAATGGCCTCAATCTTGGTTCCACTTGTCTCTTACCCGAGACTTCAGTGGAAATTTCAAATTCAGGATCTGACACAGACTGATTCATGTCCTACACAGTTCTTACAAGTTCATAGAAACTTCTGTTCAATTAGAACCAAGTATTTGAGTTGATGATTGTAATTTTTATACAATGTTGTAATTTGTTTTTCAACAATTTTTTTTGATTAATGTTTTGTTTCCTTTACAATATTATACTTTAATGTATAATATTGTAAAGGAAACAAAACATCAATCAAAAAATTGCTCTCTTTTTTATTCGGGCTACTTAAATTTATTTTGGGCTACCAAAAACTAAAGAGTCCCTGCCCGAAGGGATACCAGGGATTTTGAAATTTTGAGAGCCCTGCTTTTTGAAATCACTGGTTGGAGTGGTTCAAGGTGTCCCTGGTGGGGACTTTTTTTTTTTTTTACTGACATTTCCAACAGCAGTTTGAAATGGAGGGATGTGACTGGAAGGAAGAGCCTGCCTTATCTAAACTCAAACGGCATTCTGTTGTTGGACCACAGTTGGACCAAAATGAACACCATGCTAAAGCATAAAGGTTCCTGCAAGTGTCCTTGACTCCAGGAAGCTCTAAGTCAATGATCATGATTCAGCAAAATGAAAGGGACCGGGCAAAAATGGCATCCATAGGAGAACTCCAAGGTAAACACTACTGACTGAAAAAGAAAACGAAGGCTTGTCTCATATTTGCATCACAATGATCATCAAAAACACCATGATGATCTCCAGGACTTTTGGTAAAATATTCTGTAGACTGATGAGACAAAAAGTTGAACTTTATGGAAGGTTTAAGTCCCATTACTCAAGCACACTTGATTTGCAGCAGGAAAATCAGAATGATACCAACGGCCTAAATCAGACTCAGATGCTTTGGTGTGACCTTAAACAGACAGTTCAAGCTGGAAACCCCTAATACTTGATTGCAGTTATTGCTTACAAGAGTGGCACAACTTTTTCCACACAAGCCCAGGTATGCTTTTTTCCTTAATAAATAATAATTAAAATAAATGTATTTTGCATTTAATCGGACTATCTCTTTCTAATATGAAAAATTGATGATCTGAAACATTTAAGTGTGATAATATACCAAAAAAACTCAAATCAGGAAGTGACGAAATACTTTTAATGGTACTGTATTTTTACCCCAAAATAAATATGATACCAAACAGTCGGTCCAAGAGACCAAGAAAGAGAACTCAGCCTCAAGAGGGATGAGGAAAAAAGATAAAAGAAAAGATGATGGATGATGCGCTCATGGTGGGAGCGGCAATGTCAAGACTCCTCATCCAGGAAGTGAAATCAGTTTCCCTTTGGTTTCCCTGAGGCAGTTCCACATGAGAGCTCCAACTCCCTGCTGCCCGCATCCAAAGAGCAGAGGACAGCAAAGCCAGCGAGTCTGTGACATTTTACAACAAGACCGTGAGACACAGAGCACAGAGGTGGCAAAATAAAGATGTGCTGTCCATTATTTCATCCACACAGTACAAAGAACTTAAAGAGAGGTTACACAGCGAAGGACGAAGATGACGGAATGTCAGGAGAAGCTTGGCACAGAGAAAGAAATGGGAAGTGGAAACAGGGGCAAGATAAAAGACTGTCATTCCCTTTTGCTGAAAGGATCAAATATGACTTATAAAGGGCATGAGAAAGATGATGAAACAGGATGAGGAGAAGTAATCTGAAGACACACAGAGACAAAGGGAAAGCAGACAGAATTAATGTGGCTGGCAGCACCCATTTGTAAAATCTTCAACTCACCTGAGAATTTCCATGCGACCCACACTTTCATTTTATCAGCCTTCCCCACTGCCCCGTCTCCCCCCAGATACACTCATCATGTCGAACACTTCCACCTTTGAAGTTGCCTTGCATACTGAATCTTTTTATAAGCATTGCCAGGGGTCCCAGCCAGGCACTCAGAACATAGAGAATGGGACAGGGAAGAGACGTCTAGGAAGGGGGACTGATTTATATTCAAGATCACACAGACACAGATGCTGCACCTCAAGCAAAAGCCTAAATTGAAGAGAACCACCTTTTAAAACAGTTGAGAGGAATGGTGGAGGGGTTAAGAAAAACACTCAAAAAGGCACAAAACTGCTGATTTTAGCCAGCATGGGACACCGTCTGCATGTTCACATTTGTGCCAGCAAATGCAGAAATGTAAAAATCAAACACAAACACACGCCCTCCGGCCTGAATGTGGGTGGATGTGTAGGCACAGGGCACAAGGGAGAGATTAAACCTCTTCCAGGCACAGGTAGCCCTCTAATAAAATTAGCACTGGGGTTCAATCAGCTTTGTCTGCAGAAATGAGAACACACAGGTCCCATATTCCCCTCCCTGTGAAGGCTGGCAAATTTTAAAAGGTTCAGTTACATTACATGCAAATGGACAAATTCAATTACATGTTCCACACTACTCTTAGTTATGTCAGCCAGTCTATCAGAGTCCCTGTACATGTTTATTCTTTTCAAAGCTAGAGCCGTTAAAAAACAAAACAACAAAAAAACAGCTCATATTTTTCTAAAATAGAACAGTCCCATTAAACTTAGTAAAGCTAAGACTAAACTTGTAAATGTTTGCAAGAGCATAGCAAAATGTTTTCATTCAGAACAACCAGTCATTATGTTCTTTTGCATTGTGTGTCACCATCGAGCCATCACGCAATGGAAAGAGATTTTCTTCCATCACTTCTGACATGCTCAATGCCAGACTTGACAAATAAATGTACTTGAAAACTAGACAAGCACTCTGCATTTGATAGTTGAAACCCTCACATTATAGGACAGTATAATTGTTATAAAGTATAAAGACACAAAACCATTAGTTTCCAGTTTTCTTTAACATTTAATCTGTTTATTTCTCTCCCTTCTGCATGTGAGTTGAAACAAGCCATATAAATAACATTTCTTTGAGGTGCCTCTCCTGCCCTCCACTTCCCTTTCTCTTTATTGGCTGTGACAGTACAGTGAAGGCATCAGCCGTACATTAAAAGGCAGTGAGGTGGGGAGATCAAGGTAATCTCTCTCTACCTCTCTCTCTTGTCCCTCTCTGAATCATGCATTTATTCAATTCCCACTTCTTCAGTCTTTCATTTCCTCTAGTTCCCCCCCCCTCCTTTTCTTCATCACGATTCAATCACGACCATGTGGGAGAAAATCGCCTCGTTACTACGCCCGCGTGATGTCCGGACATAGCCATTAAAATAGGACACAATAGAATGAACTCTCTCTCTCTCTTTCGGACTGTCTGAGCCTCTCAGTGCTGTTCGAAAAGAAACAAAAACAAAGCCTTCAAAGACTGTCTGTCACTTTAACTTCTCACTTGCTCTTTTCACATAACAGCGACCCCTCCCACCCCTGGGATTTCATGATTTCCCACGGGTGATAGTTAAATTAAACACAAGCTTCTTCCAGTAGCAGTACTGAAAAAAGTGAAAAACACAAATAACATCCACCCCCTCTTTCAAGAATGCAAATGACTGCCCAAATTAGTTCTTGTTATATGCCAGAGTAGCAAAATTCTTAAATCCCATCAAAAAGATAAAGCTTGTCAGTTATACTCTGAGAATAAAAGCTTCCCTAGAGGGAAACAAATCCCTTTGAGCTCATATAGTAACTTCAAAAACCACTAAACGTCCAGTAAAGTGACAGCACACCAGCAAAAATTAGTAGACAAATTCAAACTACTGCTTACCGCACTTTCCTTCTGTCTTGAGACTAAATGTAATGAATAAAATGAGCTAGAGATTTGAAACCCCACAACACCTTCCTGGTCTAATCAGTGACCTGCTTACATTTAAAACTTGGATACCTGACCAATCATAAGGAGCAGCTACTGTGAACTTGGACCTTAAAATTCAGATTTCCTCACCGCTGTCCCCTGTTAAACCGTCAAAATGCAGCGTGACATGAGTTGAACATTAACAAAAATTATGACAGTTTGAATAGTGAATGACATCATACTTGGCTTTGAACTGCTGGATCTGTTAACGGCATTCTGATATTGAATCACCTCAAGCAGGAATTCAAGTGTTCAGAAAAACAAGTTCTCTGTTTTCCTTCAGTAAAATGGGCATAAAACCACGCGGTGCCTCAGAAGACAGTGAGTCATAAACTGAACTGCTAAATGCCCCGACATATCCCAAGTACAGCATCTCTGTTTCTCTGTTAAAACTGCAGCTCTCCTTAACTCCGTAATTAGACTGAATGATGTTTTAACTTGCAGAGAGAAACATTATAAATGTGCAAAAGTGACATTAGCCTTCAGGGCATACTGGACTTACACTTCTCTATGCACTTTGATGTTATTGTAGATCACTGATGTAGGACAACTACATTTATTTATTTATTTATTTATTTATTGCACTACTTATCTTTCCGGCAACTTCAAAGATAACTTCATCAAAGGGAAGCAAACGACATCAAGCTAATTAGTCAAACAAAGTGTCTGAATTAAACTACACGTAGGCCTGCTCTACTATCTTGGCTTTTTTAATACTATTATGGTGTTGTAAACTTTTTAATCTGAAAAACCTGAACTTTGGTTGCAAGACAGTAGGAGAAGAAAAAGTGCTTTAACATTTAAAGTTTTCAGTCTTGACCAGCAGTCCCACCCCTGACCCAAAAGACCCAAACAACTGGTGAACACCACACTTATGAACAAACTTTGTGGTGGCAGGTATATCTACATGTTATCATAGCATAGATGTTGGTAAGTGTACCATTTGTTTTTCTTGTTTCACTGTCTCTGTGAAATGAATGAAATCATTAGCAGAGCTGTGTTCGCATTCAGGACTGAACCTCAAATAAAGCCAAACTGTGTTGCAATTTAATTCATGCAAAGTAAAACTATAACCTGAACGTTTTTCCTTTCACTTATGAGCTAAACATGCAGTTTTTTGTGTCCCAATGAGCACTAAATTTGTTTAGATGTTTAGTCATCCTACTCCAAACTAACTACCCAGAGGCATTACCAAGATGGCCAGTGAGTGGCAAGTAGGGCTGCTATTACTAATCAATTTACTAATCCTATTGATTCCATTGATAAATTGAGTAATAAGACAGATAATACTTTGTCTTATTAAGGAGCAATAGTAAATATTCAAGAGAAAAATAAGGGTCTTTAAAATGAACAGCACATTGTAGTCTCTAAAACAGAAACCAATGTTTTTAGCAGTTTAACTGCATAAATACAAATACAAAATACATAAACTAAACACACACATCATATGAAAGTCACATTTTTAAAGAAAATATTTTCTTAGAAGCAACAATTAATATGTCAAGTAAAAATAATAATAACCTAAACTGGTTCTTACATAGCGCTTTTCTACTCAAAGCACTTTATACAATTCACCTAATTCAATCGTTCACACAAGCACTTTTTTCAATGCTTTAGTGATTTCTATTTAACATTCACACTCCAATGGATCCATCTGAGAGTGCTTGGTTGGCATCTTGCCTAAAGATATTTGGCATGCAGAAAAACAATTATAAAAGCCAGGGATCGAACCACCAACCTTCTAATTAGTAGATGACATGATAAAATAAGATTAAAGCCTTTAATCTGCTTGCTTGGAAGGCTTTTTTATTATTAGCAAGGGGCAAAAAAATAGTATAGGCATAGTATTGTATAATACACCTGTAGTACAGCTACACATTAAACCAATTACATGGTGACAAATGGGGGGGGGGGCTACAGCATCGAAGCAAAAAAATTGCACAGAGGACTTTTTTATGATCCATTTAATTGATAAATTGTTATAACCCTAATGGCAAAACTTACTTTTAAACTCGTCTTGAACCTGTTCATGATCAAGCATCATTACTACATCTTTCTGTGCCTTTTAAACCTCCAAATGCTGCTGATCATCAGTGTTTGTATTCAAGTATGGGATAAAGAATAAAACAAGTTATCTTGCCATCATGACGAAGATGATGAAGTTGGGGGGAAAAAAAATCATTTTTGTTCTCACAAGCAGAATGATCACTCTGTCCCTTGCCGTGGACTAGCTTTAGGCAGTTGAGTAATTCCCCACTAGCGCAAAAGACTAGTAGTTAGCCTGAAATGCATTATGCACCAGATAATTAAAGACATGCTTCATCTTATTTAATATTGATGTCTGATAATTAGAGGATCACAGGCTTAAGAGGATACTGCCTATCTACCTCTGTCTCTCCTCTGATGCTTTCATCTCTCATTTTCTCACTCTGACACACACACACACACACACACACACACACCCGAGCGAATGGAAACCTGAACACTTAGCTGCACAGATACACAGCAGGATACATTAGGTCTTTAGCATTTAATGAAGACTCTAGTGCATAGGCTGTGCGTGCTGTAATATGGCATTTGGGTGTCAGGACAAAAAGGCTCACTGGAGACTTCATTAACAACTAATTGATTTCATTTGTGTTATTCTGAGACTGATAATGCACAAATTTGCTGTGAAGAAGATTAGGCTGAACCATTTATATCTGTCGGCAGATTACTGGGAGGAAGTAAATGGCACATTTACAGTAGGGGTGGGAATAATAGATATGGATATAGCCCAAGATATGATGGTGTTTGACAAAAGAAGAGGAATTTACAGCTCGTTCTCCTCCCTCTTTAATTCTCCAACCTATCCATTGCTCTATCCTCACTGAATCCCTATCTAATTGAATTAGAGCTGAGTGATTAGAGCCTGGCATGGTGAAAGTCTCTAGTCCTCTTCATCTGTCCCACTGGTAGGCTGGTGGAGGGCAAGTGTAAAACTCTAAAACACTATACGAGTAGAAGAGGACTGCTGGCAGTGTCTCAACAGTTTTCCAACCTTTACTAAAGTAATTCCTCACTTGAGTAAAAAATGAATGCAGTGAAAAACAGAGCTAACAAGACTAGAAGATGCTACCCCTTTCTATCGTTTAGAGCAAAAAAATAAAAGCACTAGGTGTAATGACCACCTCTGTGATTTATTAGTCTGTTAGGCTCTATCATAAAGCAGTCCAGATGAACAGGAGCTGTAGATATGCTCAGCGCCGCTGGCTGTAGTGAAAAGAAAAACGACCTTGGGCATCGTAAATCTCTGGGGAACCTTCATTAGCACCTGACAAAGCCACAAAGCGTCATCACACAGCCTCTAAATGCTTTGCAGTTGGCTGCTGGCCTTCAGGCAGCGCTGCGGTGTGGTCATTCACACATTTAAGCACCCTGACTGGGAGGCAGTGCAGAAGTTGATTCCCTCAATTTAGCAGGTCTCTTCATAGAATGATCAGCTTGATAATGGCCTGGCTTCTTCCAGGTAGGTTTAATTAGCCGGGATGCTAGGCGGTTTCAGGTTCAGTGTTGATTCAGTGGCTGCCACAAATGTGCTCAGTACTACCACTTAGCCCTCTCGCAGTGCAGTTCAGCAACATTTAGAACCCAAACTAAAAACAGTTGTCAAATGTGCGTTACCGTGGCAACAATCTCTCAGGCAACCAGAGAAGCAGCCACCGTGACACGGAACGAGTTATTGTGCTCCAAAAACAACAAACACTGGATGAGAAAGTTCAGACAGACAGCACGTATTCAAAGACTCCTTTCAAGTACTGTGTGCTGCTTCTCCAGAAACATGCCCTGACCACACCACCTAAAGAAGTTTGGGGAGATTATTGATATCGTGGAAGAATCAAACCAAGCTAAAATTATTAGTCCACATACCCATTGTTAATTGCTCGATCTACTGTACTTTTCATAGTTTTACTTCCAGACAAATATAACTTATCTGCAGTGATCTGCCAAACTGCTGGCTTGTTTAAAACCCAGTCATGATTTCGTCTTTCCTCTTCCCATCTTCTTTAAATACAAAAATTGCTTACAATACAAGTGACCATAGAAAGCAAAAATCAAATAGATACATTATTACATAAAGTAGCTACGATTCATCTACCCTGTCCCAATAATCACTTATTATCCCAGACAATTTTTTTTAAGTGGACATGTTTGACCATCATACTTACCAGTATTAAAGATATTCCTTTAGGTAGTAAGACTATTTATAATTTGATTATACATTTGATTTCTGTGAAGATATATCAGCTAACTCACAAACAGGGTTCATACAAACACAGAGACACACAAAAAAAGAAAAACCCACCAAAAAAAAAAAAAGAAAAGAAAAAAAGGACACATTCATGACTACAAACTCAAACTGTTTTAATGTGCATTTGTCATAAGAAGACTAAAGGACATCACTTTGAGAAACAAACAGTCACTCTGCCTTGAATGATGCCAGATTTCTACTTAATTATCCTTAAAATGTTTTAGTAACACATATACATATTTTACTATATGACTGTCATGGTCCTGAGTCTTCTGACTCAGTGTTTATGGTTTTTCCATTATTTATATTCTTTGATTCATGGCTTTGGCTCTCTTTATTGTTTTCTGCTTGTGCTATATTCTTAGTTCCTAGGGTTTAGGTTTCTGTTACTTTGCCTTCCACGTGTTCCTCGTCTCGTCACTCTTGTCTCCATGTTTCCTCCATTTCCCCAGGTAGTCATGTCTCTATGTCTCAGTGTCTGGTCTGCTTCTTTGTGAATGTCTCTTGTTTCCTGTTTTATTTTGAAAGTTCTTGTCCTGTGCACAGTGTATCTAGTTTTTCTCCCCTTGTCCCAATATGTCTGATTAGTGCCAGCTATGTTTCTCTCCTGTTTCCCATTCTTTCTTTACTCCCTTGTGTATTTAAGCCCTGTGTTTTCCTTTGCCCTTTGTCACGTCGTACCACCTCATGTGCTGTAAATCTCTCTGCGCTTCTAGTTCCCCAGTGTTTTGTTCTTAGTTTCTTACTCAGGGCTTTGGTTTGTTTTGTGTGAGTTTATTTTTATGGAGGATTTTTTCCCAGTGAATAAAGCTGCCGTTCTAAGTTTACCTTTTTGTGTTTGAGTCCTGTATTTGGGTCCACTTCCTGCCTGCCACAGCCACATATGACAATGACAGCTTTAAGCACCTATAATTCACTTTAGTTCTGAAATAAAGAATATGTAGAAATCAGCAAAGTCCTCGATTCAGGTCAATAACTTACAAGTTCAAACAGAAATGGAAGAATAGATGTTAACATGTCACAATCACATCTTTTAGAACAGTTTACAGTACGCCTTAGTTCTTTGGTTTCATGTTTCATTAAATGGCAGTAAAAAAAAGTCAAGACTAGGAAAAAAAACCAATTCCACCATTTTAAATTGTGAATCCATCATACTGCTGCATAGGCAAGCAATGAAGTCATGCTAAGACACAAATAGGCAGATCAGCTGCTATTCTTCAATGCCAGTTAACACTGGCTGATAGCTAAGCTGATCGACAAATCTCATACAAGGTGCTTCACAGCAAATCTCTGTTCTGTGCTCCTGCTGCTGATCTCCCAGAGCAGAGTTACACTCCTAAATATAAATTAGGACAAATAGAAATAACAATAGTCTTTTGCACAGTGAAAATATTTTACTTAGTTTACAAATTCTCTCACATTGATCACATTATGACCATGGGTAATATTATTCTGCAACTCTTAAATTAAACTTGTCAGCATGTCTCTGTAAGATCTAAAATCATCTTTCTGGGTTTTTCTAAGTCTAAATTCATATGCAGCAAAAGAGTTTGCTCAAACTTCTTTCCATGGCAATTTCTAAAGCACCTGAAGTAAGCCAACATACTGTCAGAGAGACAGAATGAGACAAATCCACAGTGTTAGCTGTGTGCTGAAATGTCAATGCAGCTGAACCATAATTCAGTTGGCCTGGCAGAACATATCCATCTTCCTGTCCTCTGCCAATCCTTTCCATGCTCTTTATCTCAGTGTGGGGTTATTAAATAGGCATATCCCAGCCTATCTCGTCTCCAGCCTCTAGCTGTCACCTCTGTATAATAACCCATTCACTAACAGGCAGGGTAATGAGAACAATGCCTGGGCTGAGAGGCCAGTCACCATTATTGCTCTACAGGCCACCACTTCACCATTACACATTCTCCCACATGGGAGCTCAGCTCCCTTTCAAACATTTTGTAGTTTCACACTGGCTGCTCTCACAAACTGCACCAAAAAAAGGAGAACCTGCCAAATTCCCTGGGGACGACCCTGAGGAGAATTTTGAAAGGGGACGCATACCTCTCACTTCCTGACTGCTCCCCAAATAATGACTTGAGGTTTAGGCAAAGGCAGTAAAGAAGAATGGGAGTGCAGGACCTCAGTGAACTGTTCTGAATCAGTTAACTGATAAGAGACCATGCTGCACAGATCTCAGAGGAGAGACCCAGAAAAGTCTGCAGATTCAGCTTCAAATGGGTAAAAGAATTATAGATGTTTCACCAGTCAGGAGCTTCCCCTTGTTGAGTAACTACTATCTTTGCCTATACTTAGGAAATGATGGGAATTCGCAATACATCAGTTACAATAGTTGCTCTTAACAATATGAATACTTTTATACAGCATATAATTTTAAATCAAAAATATTAACACTAAATAATTCATGCTTTCTGTCAGATGTGTCTGGAGAAAGTAGAAGGTCTAAGCACCACAAGAACAGTTATTCTGCCTCAGCAGTAATTCAACATTAAACAAGGTCAACCTACATTATATTTCCACCCATTCTTGAGTCAAAGCATCACTCTGACCCCAGACACAGAATATTATTACAGGTTTTGGCTCCTGGAATCGCATCCCGCCCCTGTTTGTTGGATGCTGAGTGAATGAGAGAACACTACCATGCGGACCCACAGTATATTTCATGCAGTTATGATGATGATAACTTTTCATAACCTCACTGCCTCTGGTGGCAACATGCACAGGCTCAATGTGCAGCTGTTGAATTGTGATTGTAAGATTGATGAATATGGATTACATCTGTGCATGCTGGGTGAAAAGGCATGACATGAACAAAATGTGTACTCTGACTACTTTTGGTTTTATTTCCATTTCTCTTCTTCACTTATAGAACATCATCCATCAGGCAGCTTAATCTCAGGATAACTGTGGTAAGCTTGCAGTATTTAAATCACATTTTTACACTGCCAAAGACACCCTGAGCAGTATGTACACTCAGAAAAGGAACATTTTTTACTCAGAGTGTAGCATCAAGTCGGTTAAACTTCTGAAACATTGATAAGTTAAGTAGCAGAGAGTTTGTTAATCAGCTGCTTTGGTGTTAATGAATTTAACAACAGGTGTTTTAGAGGTAACCCCCAAGACATGGACGGTTTTACAGGCGGAGTACTCTGACATGTTTTCCCTCCTCATCTTTTCCGACTGTTTTTTCACTAGTTTTGCATTTGGCTATGATCAGTGTCACTACAGGCAGCATGAGGTCATACTTGAACCCTACAGAGGCTGCACACAGCTAGTCCTTGCTCTTCTCACCAATACATGCCATTACCAGCAGGTTTGCTGTGTCTCCCAGCACAGTTCCAAGAGCATGGAGGAGACTCCTGTAGACAGGCAGTTACTGTAGCTAACCAGGGGCATCTTTAACCGATCAGCAGGAGGAACAGGATGAGCACTGCCAGAACTATAAAATGACTGCCAGCAGGCCACTGGTGTGAATTTCTCTGAACATCCTGACATCTTCTAGTGGGCCTTGTGCTCACTGGGTGGCAGAGTGGAGCATAATTGTCATTTGCCATAGAATTCAAGAATTGGCAGGTCCACCCCTGGTGGGAGCAGGTTCCCACTGTGACTGGTCCGGGCCTGGTCCTGGAGGATGAAGGAACTGATACCATTGAGTGGCCCCCACATTTGCCTGACCTAAATCTGATAGAACATCTCTGCCACCAGAACATTTCACTTGTGTTTCAGTCCATCTGATGCCACCAGGATCCACTTCAGACTCTCCAGGAGCTCAGTGATGCCTCAGTCCACATGTGGGAGATCCCCCAGGGACACCATCCATCCTCTCATTGGGAGCATGCCCCCGACACTGTCATGCATGCAAACACACAAGTGAAGCCCATAAAAAGTACTGAGTACCACTGTGAGAAGTTACAATGTAATTTTGACCAAATGGACCATTTTTGACCATAATTTTTTCACTCTTTCTCTTTTTTAACATATATAAAGTTCTTTTCTATCACTTAGCAAATTTTATTTAATTTTTTTAAATCGTACCATTTTTGCTAATGTCACCAAAACAAAAATGTCACAGTACAGTGTTAGTTAAGTTGAAAAACGTTCGATACAACTGCTCAGACTACATTTTTACTCAAAGTTACATCCCATATCAGAATGTATTTTTACTGATTAATATTACTATTAAACTAATCTCAGTAAATAAGGAAAAAATAATGATATTCCACCTGAGCTGTCCTACAAATCAGTGAAAAACTCAATAACCCATTAAGCCTCCTTATACTACACAGATAAAAAGATTTGCAAGTATAATAAAAGCTGTTAACTGGGCCAAAAATTATATGATACTGCAAATCAGGGTGACCATGGATACACTGGAAATGTTAAAATCAAAGCCACTTAGCAGCCACATTTGCTGTATACAAGCCTTTTCCTCATCAGTCTTGCAGATGGCTCCAATGGTCCCAGCTGCTTCACTGTCTTCCAGACTATCAGTAACTCTGCAGGCTACTAATTACCTGTGTCACATAACTATATCCATCTCTGCATACACATAGCAAATTAGCTGTGAGGTAGATTTCACCAGTCTTTCAAATATCTCTGTCATGAATGTGGAAACAACTCTCCCAGGAGCAAAATAATCAAACAAAACTTGTGCCAAAACACAGACAAGTGCCAAGTCACATCCCTCTGTTCTACATGACAACCCCACTGCCGCTGTCACACTGTTGTTCTGGAGACTGGCACCTGCTTTAGTATGATGGATTGATTGTCATGTTTGACCCCCTGCATCATCTCCAACCCTCAGAGTACTAAAACTGTCAGAGGAAAAAATAGACTCATTAGTAGAGTGGATAATAATAAGAAGTATCAGCGATCCATTTCTTTCCAAAGCAACCAAGAAATCCTCCCACTGAAGGAAAGGTAAGAAAATTAATAAAAAATTGTAACATTAATATCTCAATGATGGTCGCATCCACAAGGTCGGCACAGGTTTTAAACTCCACATACAAACAATGTAACACCTGTATAGTCAAACATTAAATTATCTACACATTCTCAGATCTTCAGAAAAAATGTCAATCTTGGTTGGGTCTGTGAGTTGCAAATATCAATAAAACGTGATGCCCTTTATAGAAAGGACTGCTTAACAGAGAAAAAGGGAGAATTTAAATAACAGCAGAGTAGAAACTACTCAACAGTGACAGCGATTTGGCATCTCTAAAGGCGACAAACACAGAGCATTAGAGCAAGAACATCCACTCTTACTAGGAACTCAAACTAAAACATATATGTAGTCTTAAATGTTTAGCTGTAAGGCATAATAAATGACTGCAGCTTGCAGGGAATAGTCACCATTTTAACATAGCTGTTGATGAGAGAAACTGAATTTTTCATGGTTACCATTGACAAACACCAACTCTGAATACCCACTAGAAATGTTAAACCCTCCAAAACCACCAGGGCTTAAAAATGATTTCCACACCAAAGTGCCAAAAACTGCCAGAGGCTCTTTACAAAATGATGTCAATCCCCATGTAAAGTCAAACCTACAAGCAGAATAAAGCACATTAAAAATGGTGTAGAAACTGCTTTTGATCTGTAATTTTCCTTTATGACAACTGTAGGAGTGTATTTCTTTATTACTCATCAGTTTAATTGGTCTTAAAGTTATACATGAGCAAGGGCACTTTGTTGACACATTTATTATAAACAACTAAGCTCAGGTCATTGAACTGGGCCTCTCGACCAGATTTGTGGTGGTGATTGCTTTTGGAGCAATTCAGTTACTTAGAATTATTCTAAAAACAACAACTTGCTGTTAGGTTTAATGTACTGGCAAACAATCTGTGAAATACATTCTAAATACAGTCTATTTGAGGCACCTTACTAGGCAAGCGAGCATTAATTCCACCCTCATCCAGTACGTTTACTTCTAACCAAAGTGAAGGGGAAAAATAAAGACATGCTACATATAAGAGTCCATTGTATATTATCAATTAAAATATTAGAATCTGACTGCAAATATCATACTATATAAAAGATTATCTCTGAATGCAGTACTATATTGATATTGCATCCATTTTAAATCTCCACGATTAAAATCCTTTTAGTGTCAATATCTTTGCTAAGCAAATGTCTATTAAGCTTTTTCATTTGCATATGATTTATATTCCATTGTATAAATCCACAGTTAAAATGCAATATCACTTGTCACAAACACAGTATTGTCAAAGAACACAGATATCAGCGACACATGGTCTGAGCTTTACACCTCATTATCTCTATATCAGAGTAAATGGCAAAGCAGCCATCTAAAATGTATGAACATATTATGCAACGCACAGCGGTGCTCATCTCCCACATCCTGGTGCATCCACCCCTGGGGCACAATGATTGGCATTTATGGGCAAAGTTATGGTCATGGACTCAATTATGAGTCTCATTACAGAAAGAGAGGCCAGAGATCTTCACCAGGTTTGGTTCATTTCTGTGGTCATCTCAGCAGGTTTGCAAAAAACAGGAAAAAGAAAGTCCTGGGTCTCAGTTTCAGGCTAATGCCAACAAGAGTGAGATTATAGCACTAATCCAATGTTTGTCTGACACCAGCCTTGATCTTTTAATTCAGACTGCTGCTGCCTTACCATCACTAACCAGTTAGCCTGCCAACAACCCCCACAACCCCATCCCTCACCACTCATAACATACAAACACACCCCAGGATACAGACACCAGCTGTTGGGCTCAGCTGTATCACAATGACAGGGATGGTGTATGTGTGTGTGTGTGTGTGTGTGGGTGGCTAAATAAATGCATATATACATTTATGCATATACAGATGGCTTAGGTGTGAATAGCTCCAGATCATGCTACATTGCCATCAGAGAACACTCACAGAGCTGAAATCCTCCGAACACCAAAATAATTAAAATGCACAGCACATACAAAAGAAAACAGAAAGACATGTTAATGAATCTCTGCTTGTGTTAAACATTGTCATGGATCTCATACACTGTACTTTTATGCTGGCTGAGCTCTCTGTGAGCTGGCAGGAGATGGAAGATTTCTGACACAGTTGCCAATATTATTAGGTAGCAAAATGTTTGCACTTGGAGAATAACAGTGCTTAAATGATTCAGTAATTTGTTATTTTATAGATAAAGCTAATCAAGCAGCAAAGCAAGATGTTAAAATTGGCTCCACTTACATTTTCATCCATTTAGAGATTTTCATGGTGTATGTCAGTAAATGACTTTGCTATTTGTGAAGTGCCACAGTCCAGAGTGGAGGTCAGACAGCTGAGCTATTTAACATAGACTGAGGAGAACTAAAGGCAAAAAGCACAACTAGCAGTAAAAAAAAAAAAAAAAGGACCTCAGTCCTGAAAGATTGGAGACCCGTCAACAATCATTTGGCAACTACTGGTCATAGGGGAAAAAAATACCCAAAACCAGATGAGAGTGGTTGCTGTCAGTCACTGTGAACTTGATTCACTCAGGCTTAGGGATTGTCTGGCAACCCCCTGGTCACCAACATCACTAGGATAGAAGTGTGCATTCCACAACTGGCTGGCAAGGGGTCGTGAAGAGGTATATGGTGCCTCAGCAGTCCTTAGCCGGTTGCCACAGTCGGCATTAATTTGGATGGAAGATGCTGACTTGACTGCAGACACTTGCTATTTACTCTCCAAGATGTAACAAAACAAACTGGAAACAGTAAAAATAAAAGCTGAGCCTTACGTGTTGGTTGCAGTGGTAAGGCACAACTGCAGCACTCTACAAGCAACCAAAGTAATCAGAAGGAGGTTGTTGGTGCGGCACCCACTTTGCAACCAATTTCACCTGGCAAGACTTTGCAACCACCTATCAACCGGTCTGGGAATACAATTTCTTTCCCCTCTCAACCAGAGGTTGCTCAGGGGAGTCGACTGGTCTCTAGGCCTATGTTATTGAGGCTTAGTTGTTTAACTTAATATAGGTATGTCCACCAATTACATTAGATTACATCACTGACCACTATAAAAGACTCATGTTGGTATTCTTCCACATTGTTTTTTTTTTTTTTTTTAAACTTGGTGAGAGTGCTCTGTTGTGTTTTTTGTTAGCACTTCCTTACAAAGTGCAACTTAATCGCTTAACACCTCTCAACCTTAGTTGCTATTTAGATTATATATATAACATACTTTTTTCACCACTGGAGATTGACGGGGCCTCTTAAGCAATTTACTAACTGTGCTGCAGTATGCCTAGTAATGCAGTAAATGTAACATACATAACTAATGTTTCTTCACAGAAAACAGTAGTGTAGGACTCATGTAAATTTACAACAAAGGGTAGGCTGACAGCAGTGTTGCGGGCAATAAATTGGCTCCGTTGACTCACGGTGCTCTGCTGGAGATGTGCAGAGACCTCTGTTCCAGCTGCAAGAGGAAGCCTTTGTAGTTTTCCTCCAGGTATGAAAAGAACCTATCTCGCATTCCAGCGCATCGCACAGAGGAGCATTCAGCATCTGGGTGGCATGTGTGTATGGCTTCATGGATCTGAATGCATATGGAGACAGTTTTCTATTTTTATCGCTTAAAACAGCGATTTCTCTTTTCAAAATGCTCATATGTACCCACATAAATCTGTACATTTCCTTTCAAGTTTCATGCACAGACAAAAACACACAGACACACTAACACGAACCAGAAGCATTATAGTACAGATGTGGGTCACTATAATACCAAAGCAGAGAAGCACAAAATATCCATTTACTGACCACTGGCAAACATTCAACTGAAATTATTGGACCAGAATCAACAAAACACAATTGTTGTGGTAACAAAACATTAATCTGAACACTATTATTACAGATTTGCTCCAGAAAGACAATGCTTTGTTGAGGAAAACCCAGCTTCTATTTATAGCTGTTCTCAGGCGTTTCAAATAAACCTGACAAACCTTAGTTTGATATCACTGTTCTCCCGCAGAATCAGAATTAGGGCAGGGAACGTGCACGCATATGCACTGCTATATCAAGATGAGGGTATATTCACAAAAGATGCTCGATACTTCTTAAAAAAAATTTCAAAAATATTTATTAATGGCTAGTTGTGAAAGCAAGGGCCTCCATCCCTGACGCCCAATCCACAAAGCACCACTTATGGTTCCTCCTGTGGTTGGTGGGCCCACAGGAGCTGATTTGGGCTAAGCCCCATGGGTTAAGGCCCAGCTGCCAGACGCGCTCTTACCCTGGGCCTAGCTCCGAGGTGGGACCCCAGTGACCCTCTCTCCCATGCAAGGTAAACTGGACCTTTGGATTTTTTAATTTATTTTTTTTTAGGCATCGTAGGAGTTTTAGATTTAAGAATAGAGTCAGGAGAAGCCAATTTAGGTGGTTAAAGCATTTGATTAGGGCAAGGTGTTTCGGCGTGTCTTAATAGGAGGTGGCCAGCAGACTCAGGACTGGAGAGATGACTACATCTCTTGCCTGGTTTAGGAACAACTTGGTGTCCCCCTGGATGAACTGGAAGAGGTGGCTGGGGTGAAGGAAGTCTGGGCCTCTCTGCTTAGACTGACCCAGCTCAATTAGTGAGTTAATTTCTGAAAAGCTAGCAACATCTCTCAACTTTTTCTAGTGGTTAAAAACATCTCTCTCAATCACAAAGCACCAGATGTTGAGCTATTTTACTGATGAATCCGAATAATAGTAGTTGAGATAATAGACAAAAAAGAGAAAGAAAGAAATCAAATGGTATTCACTGAAAAAAGGCTACTTAAAGATGGTCTGTACTCAAACACAGCATACACTAACTGCCAAGCATACGTTTCACCTCAGTTCCAGTTTAAAACCAGATGAGCAATAATTATGCAAGTACAAAGCAGAGCACTGTTTTACTCTACATAAACAATACCTCCTACTTGTGCCCCCACAACATCCCAGAGGGACTCACGTGTCTCCCATGTCTCCCTCTCCATCTCCGGGCTGGCAAAGTGAACACTGGGAAATGCCCGCTCTAACACTTTCCATGCCGTCTCATCAAACAGGTAATTAAAAACAGCCTCCATGGGTCTGTGATTTGAGCTGATGGTATGTACACACGATGTAGGTGGCCCCCAGTTTTTGTAAGCCAAATCTTTCCATTTAGTAAGCAGACACAGGCCACAGGGACTGAAGGTTAAAAATTAAAGTCTGTGGTTTGCAGTGGAGGTGACATGTCACCAGTGTGGAATTGCCACAGTCAAACCAGTGGGTAGAGGAAACAGGACCACTGTTATTCTTTTGTGGTGTTAGGAAAACAGTTGCAAAATAGCTGAGCAGCAAGGATAACAACACTCCATTACAGTATAGGAGCTTTTCATTATTAGGAGCGCCTTTCACATGGAAATGATTTGCCATAAAACACTGCATTACTTCTACTTTTGGAGTAAGAGCCTCTTCAGTAAGTGGATGGAAATTTGAAATCATCCTCTGTCTCTCTCTCAGCAGATTAAGATCAATATTTCCACCCAGCAGCGACCCAGAGAACGTGTTGACGGCAAGGCTAAATTAATGCTGCTAAAAATGAAAATTTATTCTTTAATGACTTGTCTGGTGGAAATTTTCTTTTTCCCTAAAGAAAACATTAACTGCAGGCTAAAATTAACCCAAGGTGCTGTGTGTCGATCTATTATTCTGTCAGTTTCCAGATGCTCCCCTCCCTGACATCCCCACCTCCTGTTTTCCTTCAAACCGCCTCTCCTCTGTGGATAGGTCATCTGCAGTCTCTGATCTCCTCATTTTGGCCCTGCAGCAAAATCACAGCAAAACACTGAGCCAAAGATCTGATCAGCTCTGCATTGCTGCTGTGATGGCGCACGTGAGTAAGTACTGGTGGGGGGGACTTGTGCTCAGCAGTAAGTAATGGCAGCAATATTCTGTTCAGATGTACTGAGGGAGTCTGGAAAATAATATGTGCATTAACACAAATGTGTAATGTGTTTGTGCCTTATGCCACATAAACATTACAAAACACAATGTTTGCAAGTAAAAACCTTTTTCCTCTTAATTTGGCCTTTTTTGGCATTCATAAACCACAGTAATATACAGGGTGGGCCATTTATATGGATACACCATAATAACATGGGAATGGTTGGTGATATTAAAGTCCTGTTTGTGGCACATTAGTATATGTGAGGGGGCAAACTCCTCAAGATGGGTGGTGACCATGGTGGCCATTTAGAAGTCGGCCATCTTGGATACAACTTTTGTTTTTTCAATAGGAAGAGGGCCATGTGACACATCAAACTTATTGGTAATGTCACAAGAAAAACAATGGTGTGCTTGGTTTCAACGTAACTTTATTCTTTCATGAGTTATTTACAAGTTTCTCTTTGTTCACAGCCATTGACATGTCGAAGAGGTTAACACGTGAGGAGCGGATCGAAATTGTGTTGATATCTGGTGAACGCAGTAACCGGGTCATTGCAGCAGATTTCAATGCAAGACACCCTACGAGACCACCCATCTCCCATGCTACAGTTAGCAAACTGCTTGCTAAGTTTCGTGAAACTGGTTCAGTGTTGGATTTGCCAAAATGTGGACGCAAGAAAACTGTCACTAATGAAGAAACATCAGTGGCTGTCCTAGCTTCATTCAGCAAGAGCCCACAGCGTAGCACTCGCCGCATGTCACTGGAGAGTGGCATTAGTCGAACATCCCTTCGGCGGATATTAGCTACTCACAAATGGCACCCTTACAAACTCCAGCTACTGCAGCATCTCAACGAGGATGACCCAGATCGGCCACAGAATTTGCAGAATGGGCAAAACAAAAATTGGAACAGGACCCTCAGTTCACGCAGAAGATTTTGTTCAGTGATGAGGCAAACTTTTATGTGAATGGTGAAGTTAACAAACAAAACCACCGCTATTGGTCTGACACTAACCCACATTGGATGGATCCCTCCAAGACTGTTGGAACAACAAAAGTGATGGTTTGGTGTGGTATATGGGGTACAACGATAGTGGGTCCATTCTTCATCAATGGAAACCTCAAGGCCACTGGATATTTGAAATTGCTACATGATGATGTGTTTCCCTCTTTATGCACTGAAGCTGGCACGTTCCCTGAGTTTTTCCAGCAAGATGGTGCACCACCACATTATGGGTGCCAGGTCCGAGCATTCCTAGATGAACAGTTTCCTGGAAAGTGGATTGGTCGTCGTGGGCCAGTTGAATGGCCCCCAAGGTCTCCCGATCTGACCCCCTTAGACTTTTATCTTTGGGGTCATCTGAAGGCAATTGTCTATGGTGTGAAGATACGAGATGTGCAGCACCTGAAACTACGGATACTGGATGCCTGTGCTGGCATTTCTCCTGCGGTGTTGCTATCAGTGTGTGAAGAGTGGGAGAAGAGGGTTGCATTGACAATCCAACACAATGGGCAGCACATTGAACACATTTTATAAGTGGTCAGAAACTTGTAAATAACTCATGAAAGAATAAAGTTACATTGAAACCAAGCACACCATTGTTTTTCTTGTGACATTACCAATAAGTTTGATGTGTCACATGGCCCTCTTCCTATTGAAAAAACAAAAGTTGTATCCAAGATGGCCGACTTCTAAATGGCCACCATGGTCACCACCCATCTTGAGGAGTTTGCCCCCTCACATATACTAATGTGCCACAAACAGGACTTTAATATCACCAACCATTCCCATGTTATTATGGTGTATCCATATAAATGGCCCACCCTGTACTACTGCTATGTTCTATTGCTTTTAAAATCTGTTGCTTTTAAAATAGCTTCTGTCACTGGTTGTCTCTATACACACATTAAGTATAACATTACGACCACCTGCCTAATATCGCTTAGGTCCTCCTTTTGCTGCAGAAACTCCCCTGACCCGTTGAGCGATAAACTCTTCTAGACCCCTGAATGTGTGCAGTGGTATCTGGCACCAAGATGTCAGCAACAAATCCTTTAAGTCCTGTAAGTTTTAAGGTTTGCCTCCATGGATCGTATTGTTTTGTCCAGCATAACACACAGATCATCAATAGGACTGAGATCTGAGGGTTTGAATCCCAAGTCAACACATCAAACTCTCAAGCAGTATCCTGCTGAAAGAAGCCATCAGGGAATATTGTTTCCATATTTCCAGGTTGTAGATCCTCTGTAGAAATGCTTAGGTAGGTGGTACATGTCAAAGTAACATCCTTATGGATAGCAGGATGCAAGGTTTCCCAGCAGAGCACTTCCCAAAGCATCACACCTGCCTCTGCCAGCTTGCCTTCTTCTCATACTGCATCCTGGTGCATGGTGTTCCCCCAGGTAAGTGACACACCATTGCTCCGTCTGACACTCATGTGCCCATTGTTGCTGCATTCAGTGTGGACAGAGGTCAGCATGGTCAATCTGACTGGTCTGTAGCTATGCAGCCCAATACACAAACTGTGATGCACTTCTATCAGAACCAACATCAACTTTTGGGGCAATTTGAACTACAGTAGTTTGTCTGTTGGATCGGAGCCTTCACTCCCCACATGCATTAGTGAGCCTTGGCTGCAAAAGCAGCCAAGGCTGTGCCAAGGAACCAGCGACCTGTGTCGCTGGTTCACCACTATTCCTTTCTTGAATCACTTTTGATAGATACTGAACTCTGCAGACCGGGAAAACCTGACAAGAGATGCTTTGACCTAGTCATCTAGCTATCACGATTTGGACCTCAAAGGCTTATGGTTGCCCATTTTTCCTACTTCAAACACATCAACTCTGAGTATTAAACGTTCACTTGCTCTCTAATATATCCCAGGTGCCATGATAAAAAGATAATCGGTGCTATTCACTTCACCTGTCAGTGCTCATAATGTTATACCTTACTTGTGTATATCTATAGGCATAAATGCAAAGATTCACCTTCATGCATAGATCTACCCATAGATATACCCATAGATTCACTTACTCACTTAACAGCGGAGACATAATCTTTATCCCAGATTTAATAAATAATCCTATTTAGACTATAATATTAATGAATACACTCCCACACATTTTCATTCACATTCTATCATCTATGTGTACATGTATGTGTGTCACATACTGTAGGCTGCATAATGTGACGGTAGCTAAGAACAAGACAGCTGGGATCGTTTTTCTCCCCTGACCTGCATTTGAGTTTGCCTGTCCCCATTATCAGAAACCTAGCTTTTATCTGATAAAATATAACGCTTAAATAATCTTGTACTACAACCAGGTGACAAAGAGCAAACTGTGCTGTGTTGGCCCACTCCAAATTATATTAACTCATATTTATTTTTTTACTGACTATATGAAATAGTGAAGAAGATATGGGTATTTTGGCACACTTAACCTCAGTCATGTGGCATGGATACACCACATGATTCGAATGAATGGAAGGCACGTGCCCCCTCCTCCCTGCCTAAACCACTGGACTCCTTAATAGCCCCCCACCAGGGAGAGTTTATTTTGTTACTGATGCAGGATCATACATAGGGGCTCCTCCCTGTGTTCATTTCTACATAATCTCCATCACAATCCCCATCCACCCCTCCGGCATGACTGGTCCCATCCCTTTGGGAGATGCTCACCTGTCACAATTAATGAGAGCCTCCCTGCTCAGGAGTGGGGTGTGGTTGTGGGGTTTGGAAGATGGCCCTTTTTGCTTGATGGATGACAGATAGGAGATTATGAAAGTCCGAAGCTGAGCGATTTCTGCAGGGAACGGTGCATCGGTGGGCTCTTGTAAATACTTGCAAAGTGTCTCTGATTTAGTATAGAGAGGTACTTTTAACTATAAAATCTTAAAATGCAGGTGCTTCTCTGAGCAATGCTACAGGCTCTAGAAAGCTGAAAAATATCCAGCAATCAACTTCTGGTGCAACATCCCAGAGTTTCAACATGTTAAATATGATTTCCCAAATTCTTCTCTTTTACATTGTTTTTTTTAGCTTTGACAGTTTTTACCATTTATTTACAATTTAGAAGAAATTGATATTTGTAGGTGCTGTCATAAATGTGTAAAAAAGCACATAAGTGACTCGAATGACAGCCAAGACAGGAGAAACTGAAAATGCAGACTGGTAATGACATGAGCTTAACTGTGCCTGACCCATTAGCCCCCTTAGCTTTGCTGGGCCTGTTAACCAGGAAAAATAGGAAAAAAAATTGTGTGTCTGCAGGCAACTGCTGATGGAAAGGTATTTTGTATTTTAAAGCAACTGCAGTGCACTGCAATTATGCTACCTGTGCACATCTTCCCTGTATTTTGTAGAAAGGTCAGATGTGTTTTGTGTGTCTTGGACTCCAGCACGTAGGAGAAGTGAAACAGAATGAATGAACAATAACATATTTCAGCCATGTGGGCCTTACTTCCAAATTATAGAAGACGTGCAGTGCCATACCCCGAGGTGTACCACCTGCCCTGAGACCCCCCATCTCCCACCCCACCATAAGCCACCTACCTCACACCCACACCCAGAGAATGCTCAAGGGCACAAAACTAGAACAAAATACAAGAGGCGCTGTTTGACATCAAGATGGGTCGCACACAGCGAAGCCCTGAGGAGAACTTTAATAGTACGTCGCAACAAAGAGATAGATGCAGTCACACACGCATGCACACACTGACAACAGCCCACGTGTGGATCTCAACGCGTGCTCTGAGCACAACTACAGATGAAATGTGTCTGATAGCAAGGAAAACCAACAATTATCATAGCGAGGCTGTCAAATGAAGGGTGAAGTAAAGGAGAAATACCTCTGGCAGACTAGAAAGACGGACAAACCTGTGTGGCCATCTTCATTATAGAAGCACTGGAGCAAGCCACAGCAATGCATCACAGAGGAACTACTTTGCTGACCTACACATATATCATGCAGTGATGTATACATTTTCAGAGCACATCTTCTCTTAGTCAATCTAAAGTGTTACATTCAGCTATAGGCTGTGATACACAGAGAAGAATAAATTATGAATATAAGAGCAGAGTTTTTGGGTCAAGAAAATTAAATCATATCCCAGAACTCAAAAAACTGCTGACTGGTTTGTAAAAGGCACCTCCAGCAGTACTCGATCTTTACTTCTGATAGATGGATGAGCCTCATGTTAAACGGCAATGCTGTAGCTGGGCCACCTCCAAGAGACGTGGAAATTGTTTGTGAACTGCGATACCTGGCTTGGATGTACATTGCAACAAACACAGCGAGTGAGTCTTTTTCACTGCATTACCAACTGCTGCTGAATGAAAGAATACATCAGCTTACATGAATCAAACATTACAACAATATTTGCTGCTGACAGATGAAAAGAAGAAGAGATAAACTGTTTTTTCATCCAGACTACAGCAGAGTTAACAGAGACACAAGCTGTTAGAGGAAAACACTATTACAATAGATCGATGCATATTAAAGAACTGCGATGGACTGGGGAACTCTCAAGGGTGTAGCCCTTTCATAGCTAGGTCACTGGGAAGATGATGGATGGAATCATCCTCAATATCTGACATATTTCAAAAGTTATCCTAACAATCTAATCACCAGAAATTTAATACATTTTTATATCACTGTTTAATGGGTGATGGTCCCCTCATGTGGCCTGACATTTGAACAGTAAGTCTGACATTTTATCGTCTGTGCGCATTAGCCACGCAATTTATCAAACACTGCAGAAACCTGCAAAAGGACAAACAGGGTGATCCTCTCTTTTCTATAAACACACACCCACCATTATTCTCCACTACTCCGTCATCT
The DNA here is from genome assembly GCF_018398535.1 of Haplochromis burtoni. Lineage (NCBI taxonomy): Eukaryota > Metazoa > Chordata > Actinopteri > Cichliformes > Cichlidae > Haplochromis > Haplochromis burtoni. Next base: position 354,455 of record NW_024582691.1, on the reverse strand, counting down.
TTGCTCTCAAAGGTCAAGTCAGCAGAATATGGTGAATGGTATCCATTGTAGTTTTCTCTCTTTGTCTGAGAAAGAATGTGAAAGCCTGAAAATGCACTGAATGTGGATTTAGCAAAACAAAAATATAAAACCTCAGGCATTAGTGGAAAATTTCAGCTGAAACAGACCCAAAAACTGAAATCAAATGAGGGTCATCTGCCTTATTTGTTTGTTTTTATCTTAAACCAGCAGATTTCATTTCATCCTTGCACCTGCAGAACCTAATCATGTGTGCAGACAACAAGAGGCACAAATTAAACACACACACACACACACACAATGATTGATTCAAATCCTCCAGGCCTCCAATAGTTGTATCTCAGCACTCCAGCCTAACTGTGGCCTTGACAGTGGCACGGTGGCATCACCTGCCCTCTAGCAAACAACAGACACACAGAAAAAGATCATATAATAAATATGTAATGGGGTAGCAGTCAGTGCAGTCAGCCAGGCAGGCTGGCAGAACGTGAGTGAGGGCTGAGGTTTTTTTTTTTTACGATGCTTGTTTTATTATTCATAAGGAGGATGAGGTTTCCAGGATGCCAGGCTCATTTTTGGCCAGAATCCCGAAGCTGTTCCATTCACTCACTGCGCTCTGCGCTCTGCGCACACACACACACACACACACACACACACACCCACCCACACACACACACACACCACACACACACACACACACACACACACACACCACACACACACACAACACACACACAACACACCAGCAACTGCTACTTAGTGTTTCTGCAGGGATGTGTCTAAGAAGCAAGTCTGGTTCCCTATGTGGGGAATGGCTACCGCTGCACTGCACTGTTTAAAAGGAGGCAAACCATGAGACATGATAGGACCTTTTCCAAAAGTACCTAACTGCAGCTTTCATAAAAATGGACAGGGGAGAGAAAAAAAGCTCCCAATCAATGCTGTGACGCTTGCATTCTTCCATAGCGGCGATAAAAGCCTGCGTTCAATAGCTCATGTCACTGCGCTGTAAGGCCAAACACAGACACAGGTCTCTGCATTTTAATATTTTATTAGGCTCATCCGCTATCTTCCACCAATGAGTCGATATCCTGACGGAGAGAGAGTAGAGAAAGTGACAATGCCTGCATCAATCATTTTTACAGTTGGCATAAGGAAAGAGAAGTCCAACAGAAGTCCAGCAGTAGTACTACCAGCACTTCAGAACCAAACTCTACTTTTTATTTGAGAGTAAGAGAAAACAACAAGCAGTTACTCTGTATACAAATCAGACTAGACTCAACCTTATTGAACATTTTTGGACTGCACTTAAATGCTGGGTCTGTCCCAGGAAACCAACCAGTTTAGGTGAACTCTACCAATTCTGCCAAGATCAAACATCCAACCAGAATTATGCCAGAAGCTTGTTGATGGCTACCAAAAGTGTCTGGTTGAGGTCCAACTCAACCAAATATTAGTGTGGGGTGTGTGTATATTTAAGCCTGAACATATCATTTTGATAATGAGTGGGATTAGAGAAGATCCAAAATAAATTCAGATCGATGCACACAATTCTTCTTGTTTAAAGTTTTTAGCAAAGGTGTAGTACTGTACATTCAGGCCAACATGGAAAAATAACAGTTAAAAAAATTATTTAAACCCCCAAATTACAATGACACTCATGTCCATCATGAAAGTAAACTTGTGCCCAAAACTATACAGGTTGCTGAATTTTATATGCTATTTTTCCAGGCTTTCCAGTGTGGCCTGCCAGCTTTCTAGACAAGTCATCCACTTCAAAATCAAATGAATATTAAAAAAAAAAATCAAACCGAAGCTTAATTTATATTTATGTACTGAATCTATGTAGAGCCTAAAAGACAGAATACACAAGTGACTGACACAGTTTTTACTTGTGAGCAATTTGGGGCTAGGGTTGCTCTCTTTAAGCTGATCCATTCTGTTCCAGTTGATGTCACATATGACAGCAAAAAAAGAGGTTACTGCAAGCACTTAGAAGTAAAACAAAATACCAAACATGCCAATCACAGACATTGGAGCCTGCATCAACGCGATGCTTGGTTATATATATGTGTTACACAAATGAGCACCAATACAAAGTGTAGTTTTTGCTTATAAATTTCCAACACATGGAAACCTTTCAGTTAATAGATAAAGCTATGCAGCTCGTGGCATCTCACTCAGGAGTGAAGATGAGCAAATAAAATGCAGGAGAAAAATGTCTAGAAGAGTGAAGACAGACAAGAGGTGCCAGCTTTACAGGAGAGGAGGAAAAGCTAGCTTCTTCCATTTGCAAACATGTTGTGCAATGACATCCATACAAGGAGGTGTTTGATTTAATAAAATGTTGAAAACAGAGAAATGTGTTTTATTTTCTGAGTGTATTTTTGGTCTTGCTTGCCTTTACCTGTACAGCATACTGAGAGGAACAGCAGGGGTCCTGCCAACCAGAGTCAAATGACTGAGTATACTTTATGCAGCACACACAGAGGATATTCAGCCATCACCCAAATTTGGATATTGGATGGTTCTTATCAGTTAAACATTACCAACACAGCAATCAGATCATTCTCACTAACATCAGAACCCCATCCACACAGCCAGAGTCAAAGTAAGAGAAGTAAGAGAGTAAACTCAGAGGCTCGAACACATCGTATTCAACTGATATACATTTCTCTGTTTACAGCACTTGGTAGGGGCAAAATAGTAAATACATTTACTCACAAATATTATTTTTCAAAGTATTTTCAGCTCATTTTTAGTTACTGCATTTTATGGCCGTTTGTGTGACTAATTCTCATACTTCAACCACATTTGATAATTTGAATAATGTCAATGTAATTTATCACTATTATTTTTTTTATTATTTGCCGATTTTGGCCGGAGCCTTATTGTGTGGTGTCTGTGTGGGTTCTCTCCAGGTACTCAAGCTTCTGCTGTGCCAAACATTTGAATTTTGTTTCAGTGGTCTGTTATCTGTAACATGTCACTGCACTCAAGTGGATTCAGGAAACTTCCAGCTGTGTGGTGCAGGAAACAGCTGTGATTGGCACATGCAGACACATTGTCAGTGGGTAATTTAAGGAGCACTTGGTTCAGGGTGGCTGTAGCTAAGGAGGCAGAGCAGGTCATCTACTAATGGAAAGGCTGATCCCTGGCTGCTTGAATCTGGATGCCAAATATCCTTGGGCAAAATACTAACCCCGAGTTACTCTCCGATGCATACATCGGAGTGTGAATATGTGTGAATGTTAGACAGAAAGCACTTAAGCGTAGAAAAATGTCCTTGTGTGAATGAAGCAGGTTGTATAAAGCGCTACATAAGAACTAGTCCATTTACCATTCATCATTTTTTCTTTGGATTCTATTAGGAGTGTATGCATTCAACATGGTCATGTCCATTTAATCGAAGAAAACTATGGTTTAAACTCACATTAGAAAATTCCACTTAACAAATCACATTTTTAGCATGAACCAAATGGATTCTTCAGCTCCACCTCCAATATTTCACCCTACTTGCGGTACCTACGGATCCACCTTCAGACTCTACACCCTCCTTCAGCTGAGGACACCCTCTGCACACTTCTCAAACTTTTCTCATGTTTGACAGAGGTACACAGGTGGCAGAGATGCTTAATAAAAGGTATCGTTGTCTAATTAGAAGTAAGAGTATGGTTGGAATCTACTTCCACAAAGACAAGCGATAAAGTAGTTAAGCACTACTAGTAGGGCTGCCACGATTAGTCGACTAGTCACGATTACGTCGACTATCAAAATCGTCGACAACTAATTTAATAGTCGACGCGTCATTTGAAGCTTTGTAAGATCACAAAAGACGCAGGAATAAGTAGTAGAATTTAAGAGTGTAATAACGGACTGAAACAGAAGATGGCAGCACTGCATGTACAAGGATGCCAGCTGCCGTTAAACCCCGAAGAAGAAGAAGTAGCTTTGTCCCAGAATTCATAGCGCGGCCCAGCTCAGTTTCCAACAATGGCGGCAGCTAGTTAGTTTTAATATTACTCTTATTATTCTTTCTGGGTCACAAAATAAACGTTTAACATATTTTCAGGCGAGAATGTAACTGCGTAAACCTCATATCTGCTCAATTTATCAAGACACCACATACTTTCAAAAGTGCTCCGACGTTTTCGGAGACGTCTGGTACCCACTAGCTCGATAGCTAGCGGGGGGCAAGGCTCACTAGAGCCGGTGAGCACACCGGACTTCCGGCAAATCGTTTTCAAACCCACCGCCGTCTTTCGCTACTCAGGTTAAACAGGATATATAAGTCACTTAGATAACTTAAAAATGTTATTGTTTGGCTTTTTTTTAGTATTTTATTTGTTCCTGAGTAAATCGGTTTGGCTTTGATTAAAGTTATAGTTTTTACACAGCTGAATAAACGTCAAGCAGACAACTGATTATCAGAAGCATGAGATGCTCGAGAATATACTCCGGTGTCCCGTTATATTTTAGATAGCAAGAAGTTTATTAAACTTCACCGGAACAATCTGCAAATTTCATTAAAATTTAATAAACTATCATCTTGTCTTTATTTTTAGTTAGCACATACCTTAAACACTTAAAGCTATAAGCTAATGATAGTTATATAAGAGCAGATGCATTCTGGTGCAATAAGTTGTACGTTTTACGTCCAATGGATACATGAGCTGATTAGTCGACTAATCACAAAAATAATCGGTGACTAGTCAACTATAAAAAAATAATTGTTTGTGGCAGCCCTAATGCAGAGCAAGCGAAAAAGAAAAAGAAGAAAAATCCATTCTGTTCTCTCATGGCAGTCTGACTGAAGATTGAGTAGATGTTGTCAGTACCAGCAGTCTGTGTACAGAATATTGATTATATTTACCCAAACACACATATTCTCATTACCCATGTGTGGAGGGATGTGGAAGTCAGTCTAATACTTGTACAGCAGTCTTGTTATCCATGCAGTGCGGCGGACACTGCGAGATAAGCAGCAAGTCTCAAGCACAACGATCAATAAAAGTTAACTAGAAAAACCTAGAAGAGAGAGAGCGAACCCAATGAAAGGAGCTGAATGAGACCAGGAGCAGCAACGATCTGAGAAAATAAAACTAAAAATAACAAAAGGAAGCGATAGAAATAATAAAAAATTTATCAAAGCAACATTGTGTTTTATCTCATTGTCACAGTGTAATCACACCATCATTAAATTGGTCAAGTAAAAGGAATTATTAAATATTGTTTATGAGACAAACTTTGTCAGGCTTCTGTAACTTTTTCTGAGGCTTTTATCAAGTCTCCTGTTTCCTGGATCTCAAAGGTTTTTTTGCTCTTTCCTGTTTTTCCTCCAGGAGTAAACAATCTGTTTTCCAGAAAGTAACTTAAAGGCTGAAACCAAATCACCAGATTATATAAACATTTGAAAGTTTTATGTTCAGCTTCATAACTGGCGTCATTTTGCAGGGTCACAACATGAAATTGTAACTTTTTAAGTGGAAAAGAAACTTCAAATCAAAGTACACCATGCATCTACCTCAAACAATCTTCTAAAGACCAACAATGAATACATTTCCCATCATGCCACAAGTCAAACAGACTAGATTTAGGCATTAAATGGGTCTTTCCAACTTCTGAAACTAACACAGGTTGTTGGAGAACTTTAGCTGTGCCTCTACTCAACCAACCGAGCAGGATTGTGCGAATTCTGACCACAAGGACATCTAGCAAACCTAACTAAAGCTACTGAATGAGTATAGATAGCAGAGCGAGTTACACATATGTTTGGGCAAACTAAGGCATTGTGGAACAGTGCATCCTAACTTCTTCAGAAAACTCTGAAATCTGCCTGTTTGTCTTTCCATTTCATCTGAAATTTAATTTCGAGATATACTGATCAAAATGCTGTGCACATACTGTGCAGGGTCCTTTTAATCATTTCAACATCTATATCTGCCATCAGCTGCAGGTTCCATATTCTTCTCCTTTCACCACCTCATAGGAAAATTTGAATGAGATGACATTATGTGTTTGTTGATATTCTGCAGAGGTGGTGGTGTCTGGGGCACCACAATTCCACTGGGGGGGGCACAAAAAGAAAGAAAAAAATAACGTAAGTGGGATATAAATGTATACTTTACAAAGTCAAACTATTAGGTTTTCCGGAGTGTGTCTGTTTTATTTTGTGAGCTCTCGTTTTTGGAGCCAAGTGCTTCACTGCTGACAAGGACACACAAGTCCTCCACTTCATCCAGTCAGTGATTCCTGAGAATGAATGGAACCCACCGAGGAACTTCTCTCAGGTGTGGATACAGTGTGCCTCTTCTTTCTCCTAACGTCAAAGGTACGCTAACCACTTCACAAGAGGAAAATGTGCCTTCACAACTGCCAGAGCAAATATTTCAGTTGCCTTTGCACTTAAAGATTCCTCAGCAATAACAGTGTTATTTCAAAGTTTGTAACAATACATGAAAAGATCTTACCCGGCAGAAACCCAGGTTTAGTACAGCTTTGTAAGATCTGACACACACGCTGTGAAACCACACTAGATGATCATTCATATCTATGGCCCACAGGTTTAACTATGCTTAAGTAGGTTTTTATAGTTCTACATAATTTATCAGGCACACATTAAAATATAACTGTGATATTATGGTACAATTTATGAACCACAGAGTCACAAGTTCAAATCCAACAAGGGAGCCCAGCACTGAACATTTCTTCTCACCTTCTCGCAGCCTCTGAAACAATTTACACTTTTTTAAACTCCCTACAATATGCTGATGAACAGAACAATATCACAATTTGCTAATAATGAATTTTAAAAGTGATAAGCCATTGAGCACACAGAGATAAATTATGTGATTACATGCAGACATTTAAGGTAGTATTACTATAAAAAAGAATTCTGGAAATGTAATCAGTCTTGAGGCTCTATTCAACTTTTAATCACATCTCTTCTACCATTTGGTTTTTCTAAATTAGAACAGCTGAGTGGTCAGCTGAGGACCTCAACTCTGTGTATACACTACGCATTATACAGAGCCTGCTAACATTTTCTCAAATTACAGTTTCAGTGCTACATATTGCTACTTGACACCTTTGTACCACTGATGCCAAAATCATCTTATTCTTGCAGATTTCCATTTCAATTCACTGACGTCCTGCTGCGTATCCTTTTGTAGCTTCATGTGTCAACATACCTACTGTTAAGGGGATAACTACGGTTCACTTAAATATAGCAGAAATCCCTTTGAATGTGTGTGTGTTCATGTGTGTAAAGTGGCATGCTGTGTGCAGTGGAGCTGGAGTTCAGCCAATTTAAAACAATGTTAAAACCTCAGCCAGGTGTTTAGCTCCTGCTAGGATGCCATGAGGACGCTGTGATATGAGCCAAAACAACCAGGAGGAATGTGTATGTCACAAAAACATTATGCTATTAAAGCCTCCGTAAATCAGCACAGTGGGGTGAGGGGCCTAGAGTGTCTTGCTCACAGTGAGGGGGCTCGCAGGAAATCAATGGCAGGGGGAAACCCCTTCAGGAACTTGAATGGCCTCTGGCGAGAGAGAGACGACAGACCAATGAGAGCTGGGGGGGGGGATAATAAGAAATTAAAAGAAAAATGGGGAAAGGGGCAGAGAACGGTAGGGTGGTGGCAAAAAGCAGTGGAGTGGAAGGCTGAAGGCAGAGATAAATTGCACAGGGACAGCAACAATGAAAAGATGGATGGGCTGGGATGAACAACAATAAATACTCATGCATAATATGAGCCAAATATAAACACTGTTGCTGCTCTGGTGCTAATCCCTGCAGGTGACCACACTAGGAACTGCACAATTTCATGGAATGCCATCCATTCATGCATCAATTTTCTGCCACTTATCCAGGTCTAGGTCTCAGCGGCACTCAGCAAAGCGAAGTGTTGACATTCCTATAGGTTTCAACAGACCAGGTGTGCAGGTTATAGTTTGCCTTAGGGGATCCTGCTAGTCAAGAATACATAACACTCCTCCACAGAGAAGATGTAGCAGATCTCCGAGGTTCTCAACTTGAGAAGTGTCAGATTTTAAACAATTATCTCCTTGCAGTAAATAAACAACAGGAGTAACAGGATTGTGGTGGGTAAATTACAAAAGTAGCACACCTGAGCCCTATTTGAGATTTATATATGCAAATAGACTTCACATGTAGGACAAACCAAGAGTTCATGTTTGAGGAACTTAATCAAAGGCAGACATTAAGCTTTGTATTTGCTGGCAGCATCCACTGATGCAGAACAGATAAAAAGAACAAGGAAATAGAAATGAAAACATTGAAGACACAGATGTGCACAGCGCTGCTTTATTAGCCAGATATCTGCCATCTCTCTCAGCACTGCAGAACACACACATACACACGCACAAATACACACACCAGAGCATTTCCATTCATTAGCATTTATTCACTCTGTAACTGGCGCTCGCAGCAAACAGCCAGAGAAAATGCAGAGAAACGGCGACAGGGAGAGAGGAGAATGATACTAGATGCATCAAAAGCACACACCTTGTCAGTCACAGGCATGGTGTTCGACTGTAGGCGCTGCTGGATGCTACTTTTAACACAACACACATACATATACACACACCTGAACCCTGAGAAGGCAGCGCAGTAAGCAGTTGGTAGGAACATATCTGACAGTCCACATGGGGCAAAAGAAAAAAATGAAAGCTCTATAAGAAGAAAGAAGTGCGTGAGAAGAAAGAAACATCAAAAATGACTTCTCTCTTCTTTTGTACCAACAACTGCTTACTAACATTTTCCTCATTGTGTGGAAACAACTGCCTGTTATATCCTGTTTTTTAATTAAATTGTTAGGTAGCATAACTAATGGCACACACCTGCATCAACTATGTGAAATACTGCGGCTATATTGAGACCACCTGCTCTCACAGAAAACCTCCTGAGCAGCTGGAACAGGGATGGAAATTCATGATGAAAGGTCTGAATCTTTATTGAATTAGGACAGAAGAGGGGGGGGATCAGAGAAAATGGATATAAATGAATGAAGGACCTTATGATAGATGATTTGGTGATGAAAAATTCAAACCAGTCACATAGACAGGTGCATCATTTGGACATTGTACTAGAATACATTTGAATACTACTTTTACCTTTATCACAAACTATAGCAATTTTCAAGTTGTTTTTTTTTTTTTTACTAAGCTGTAGGACACATTTTGTTAGATTTTTCTTCATATGTGCAGTTTTTAATAGTCTCTTTGAAGAAGCCAATAGCTTGTTCATTTACGTGGTAATTGTTGTTTTTCTTTCTGTGTTAGTCCTTTTGACGGTCTGGGTGTCCAGTGCCAGCTCTGGGGTACCATCCTAGTAGGAGTAGATGGATGGATTTGCTAAAGTTCACTTGGTTGAAATGCAATCTTACAGAGAATTTTGTGTTATTCTAAAATTTGGAGACTTGAAAGAGAAAAGAAAAGACAATGAGACTAAGCTCTTTATTAAAAATAGATTTTTGGTAAAAAAAAAAAAAAATCATGTAGCCTGGAGACATCTTTGCAGCACAAGAAAGCATCTGCTCCATCAGCAGCACCGTGTCAGTGGAATTTCTTCCTCCTTCTTGTGTGCCAAAGTATGTTCACTGCTAATTCCACATACTTCACCTTATCATACTGTATTCTTTTGAAGCCTAAACTAATAGATTTATCATTTTATATTACTGACCAATCCCAATTCCTGAGCTTATTTGGACTGTAAAGAAATGATAATTAAATGCTTGTTCACACTCTACAGCACAAAACTGATGAAAGAATGAATGACCATCACGGCTGCATGTCACTGGAGCAGCTGAATAAATTGCTGGTGACACAACTTACTAAACAAGTAATTTGTCTGCAAGAATACTGTTGCGTGAATAATAAGACCTTCTTCCATTGCTTAAGAAATCTGGTACAAGCCAATTCACAAGAAAATTCTGCACACAAACTCTCAGACACAATCGATCAGTAGATTTACACAGTAGAGGAATTACGATTTTTACTTTTGTTTGACTCCCGACATGCATAAATATGTTGCACTAAAAGAAGAAAACAAAATCTAGCCTTTTGTCACTATAACTAGACAAAAGATAGTAAGGCTAATGATTGAATCTGACAGAACTTTAACTCATTTAAAATCTTCATGCTAGCATCCTATCCTATAGAATACAATTACACAGCACAATGTATAGTACGGAAAAAAATGGACCAACTTCAGCTTTAATACAAACAAATTTCCCACGCATGGGACTAATAAAGGTTATCTTATCTTATCTTAATAAAATGTAAAAGGAGGTGTAGGATTTGTGATGAGCAAGCCTGTCCCAGGAACTGTTTTCCGTAATTAGTAGCGATTGCAGGGGGACATGTCATGTTCAAAACGCTAGCTAACAACTGGTGAGGTGACTGGAATTACTGAATGTGTTGATGACCAACAAGTCTGCTGATCTTTATCCCGAGGGGACAAGATGACAGAAACACTGAAGCAGCAAACATCCAAGTGAGAGCTGCACACACTCATCTGTCTGAGCAGAGAGCTTACACTTTTTGGCAGGATAGGTTGCATCAGTTACACTGTGAGGCACAAAACCCTTTTTCTTTACAGTTATACACATTTTGGAAAGCTTCTATTTAGAACTCTATATTAAAAAAAAATAGCAAATTAAACGGCAAGATGGGAAAAGAAGAAGTGGTCACATACTGTAGGTACAGCTACTAATGGTACAAAAGAGTGGGCAGGTCTAACAGCATTTCTTTTACAGGTTTTTTTTGCATCAGCTGCCTCAGCTGGAACATGAAGCCTTCCTCATTATTTGGTTAGAAGTAACAGAATGCATGTGCACAGTTTATTCACACTAACATTTTTAGACTTTCTTTTTGTTTTTTTAAAATACGGTGTATGAATGTCAGGGCAGAAACACAGAATGTGTCGACTATGGATTCATACTAACTATGAGATACGGTAAGTTTTTGGTACCTTTTGTAGAAACTGACTCAAGCAGGATAATTTTTTTCTAGACATGCAAACTTTGTGTTAGCATCATATCTTAAAACAAAACCAATAAACCTTAGTTCCACAAAGAGGAATGTAGAAATGGCAATCAATAACCACCCAGAAAAGAATGAGTGAGAAGTGTCCGGGAAGAGCATCGTTGATGTGTGGAGGAAGTGGGAGCGGCGAGAGAGTGTTGATCGTCACTTTGGGAGGAGAAAAAGACAGCAAGAGCGAGAATATGGGAGAGAAAGAATGAGAACATTAGAGAGAGGGGTGTCTTGGGACAGCGGAGTAATCTTCCGCCAGCTGATGTACGCTTCTCCTCATCTCATACATCATCGGGAGACGACAGCACCTCTGCACTCCGGAATTCAATAACAGTTTTTCCTTCTACAAGTATCTCATGCATCCATAACAAAACGGATCCAGTGAAATATAACCAAGCAGGAGAAGTGCAACTGGATGTTTGACTATATGTACACGGTGCTTCCATGGGCTAATCCTGGCATAATGCTACTTTAAAACTAGATATTAGACTCATGTCAACAACAGTGCAAGGGATTCTATGGTGTAGTTATTTTATGTGTGCACTGTGGTGAAAAGCACCTTACACAGGATATTAAAATAGCTTCATTATGTGATCAAATCTCCCTGATGAGGAAACATAATCAGCAATGTTACATACAGATTATTCAAAGTACCACCTCCGGTCTCCCTCTCCTCTTCCCCCAACCAATCTCAACAGATGGCTGTCCCTCTGGTTCTCAAGAGGTTTAAGGGAGTTTTTCCTTCCCACTGTCGCCAAGTGCTTACTCACAGGGGTCAAACTGATTGTTAGGCTTTTCTCTGTATTATTGTATCGTCTTTACCTTACAATATAAAGTGCTTTGACATGACTGTTGTTGTGATTTGGGGCTGTATAAATAAAACTTAATTGAACTGAACTGAATTCTTTGTGTGTGTGTATGTAGATGGTTTCTGTTGCAAACCATTAACACTTGTTTTATTTTTAAACACTAAACCTTAAGTGAATTGTCCTTGTCACTTTTAAACCTGCACACAAAACCCACCAGAGCAAGTGCTGGTACCAAATTCTGACCCACAAATCTATTTAGAACTATCCTGGAATAAATAGGAAACATATTTAGTTTTAGTTTTTAAACCACTTATTTATGAAGACAAAATAAAATACTATAAACACAAACCCATGTCCTATTTTATCTAACTCATAAAAGCATAACAATCATAAAGATTTAATAGTGAAAGGCGGTCGGAAGAGTGCACATAAATCATATTCATTCAATTTCATTCCAACCTATATCTTCTTTTCCTTGCCATCCGTACCCCCACTATACATCTACAGGGTGGAGGGTGGGGGCCTTTGTTCGAGAATCACAAAGTCAGAGTAAGTATAAAAAACCAAATTCATTAAAATTCTCATTCAATTAAAGAAAAAAGGTCAATATTTATGGAGGAAGAAACTGGGACTACTAAAAAATAAAACAAATGGACCACAAAGACTGTTCTTGGATGCTTAAGTGGTTTCTATCTCTCTTGAGAAGTAACTTCCTCTAACACTTATATCCAGACATATAGTATCTTGGCAGGTTAGTTGGAGAAGTGCAATAATTGTTGTTCCATACCCACAAATCAACATTCACCAACCATATTCCCCATTGGAAAAAAAATGCTTTAAAATCTAGGCAGTCAAAAATAACTGGCAAATCAACATTATTTGGAGGTGGGTTTATCTTAATTTGGAACCATTCCAATTTCAGAGTGAGGTCAATTCTTGATGTCAAGAAAAAAAAACAAATCCCATTTACTTTCATAAGCTGGGACAAGCTCCAGCACCTTACCTGTATAACCTTGAACTGGATAAGTTGTTAAGAAAATGGACGGATGGATAATGTCAAGTGTCAAGTTTTAACATCCCAAAATCAAAAGTTTGGCTTTTACTATTCATTGATTCTCACAAGGACAAAATAAATGCATAAACTACCATATAATTTCAGGTTATTTATAATTATGTCTGTAGGAATTCTGTTTATTTTCACTTAGAATAGTTCCATACCAGAATCACCATCTTAAAGTCAGTTGGTTTAAACTGATTACACAAAACATATCGAGTTTCAAAAAGCTACCATCAGTTGCATGTATAATTAAAGGGACAACTTCTACAACTAGCGTCATGTAAAATAACTTTAAAGTTGTCACATGTACATTGTAAACAAAAAGCAGTAAAAAGAAAGCACTACTTCAGCTAATTACAAGGAACTATAAAGCAAGACTTCATAAGGGAAAACAACAGGGAAATGACAGAGCTGGACGCAGATATTGTACCACTAACTGCTTTCAGAATAAACTACTTTAAAGCTCTGCTGCACTGGTTAAAAACGTCACGCCAATGTGCCCTCAGAGTGAACTGTGGAGGCAAACTGTAATCTGTATTCTGTCCACAGCAGCAGCAGAGGCCCTACGGCACACCTCCATTGCAGTGATTTAACAAATCGTCTTAGCTGCTCATCCTTTGTCCTGTTAGAGAATAGTGAGTAACACAGGATAATACAGCAGACCACTCATATTCACACATCAGCCCATTTCCATTGGTCTACATGTAAAGCTCTGAAGGCGCTGTATTTCACACTGCATTTCAATGGGCTATTTTCCATACTCTACTCAGACTGTTATCACCCATCAGTCCAACAGTGGGATACGGTTCAGGCTTTATTGCATTTCCATGGAGCTGAGTGTTTCTCTGCACCAGCACAGTGTTATCTCGGGCAGCTTATGGCGATCCTTCACTAGGACTTACTCCTCTCATCAATTCTGCCCGTCACTCCGCTGAACCTCACGTGTTTGGTTGGCTAGCAGCTGGAGCTGCTCATTGGAAGAAAGTTGAATAGCTCAAATATGTTCTTCATTAAAGAATAGTTGGACAGCGAGCTGAACCCTGCAAGGTTCCTGTGCATGTAGTGATAAATGAGCTTTTTCTTCTCTGACACACCAACCATTCACACAGACATTTACACACAAACACACTTCCACACCGCATGCATGTACACAAATATGTACACACGCACACACACTACGATCCTATGAGAACTCTGTCACTCTAAACTGGCTGAAACCCTTGGCTTCCAAACTCATGTTAGCCTTGAACAAAAGTGCTTCTTAATGAAGACATCCAAACAGATTTGCATCCTAGATAAGGGGTTGTGTTCATTTCTTTGGCAGGTCCTTTGAAATTAAATTGAATCCATGTCCAGTGGTGATTTAATATAATTTTAATATATAATTTTACATTTTATATAAATATTGCCAAATCATCTGAGAGCACTTCAATATTGACCCTGTTAAACTGAAAATGAATGTCCTTTCCTATCATAGTTTAGCAAAGCACACCGGCTGTGTGGAAAATGTATGATGGGCAGAATAACAGACGATCCACACCTTGACAGTGACAATTTTCAGGTTGTGAAGACAGATAATTACCCCACACTGAATAGCATAATTAACTATAATGATCTGGTCTTGGAAGACTGAAAAATAATAAAACCATCAAAATAATTTAAGCACCATTTTCACATGAAATGCTTTATTAATAGAGCCACACTTATAACAGCTGAGGGCTTATTTTTGGATTGTCTTTCGGTGACACCATTGCTGGTGCCAAATCTTGAAAAGGCTTACAGTAACAAACAAAACAGAAATTTTGAGGTGGTTGTTCTTGTAATGCCGACCACAGCAATTTGTGTTGAACTCAAAATTAAATTTAAATCACCATTAACAACTAAAGACACATACTTTATAATACTTCTACAGGGAAAAAGAGGGGAAGAAGGGTTATGACCTTCTATGACCTGCAGGGATTTTACAGGAATTACCAGCAGTACCTACAGCTAACTAAAAATATAGAGAATAGATATGGTATAAGAGAGAACCAGAACCATACAGAGGGAAAATATTGAAACTAAATGCTCAAATACGAATAATTCATACCATCTGCTGCACTGCAAAGACACAAAGATTCAGTTATTATGTAGAGCACAACCCACCTTAAAAGACATAATTTGATCAAATGACAACATATAGAAAAAAGTCATGTATTAAAGTGGTCAAATAAATGAAACTACTGCCTGTAAAACACAATTAAGGACTGCTTTCTTTTTGTGTATTCAAACATGGGCACTGATGCAGATTTAACTGCAAAATCCAATACGGGTCTACATCAGACTGTTCACTTCTACACTTGTGTATTTTTAATATTAGCTTCATTACCATTAAAGAAGTTCATTTGCTCGCAGTAATAGTGGGAGTTTAAGAAAAGAAAGGTGAATGACAGGCATAAGATTTGAGTTAATTAGTGTGGAGCTGTGTGATTTTGCTTCGTCTGCTCTGTGAAATGATGTTTCAGCCAGAATCTTTGAATGCAGACAAAAATCACCAGCTGCTTTTGTACACAATCCAGTCTGTATGTGCACCGCTGCTCATCCACTTCAAATACACACACCTCTCCAAACATGCACCTTTTATGTGTCAGAGTGCGTCTGCTTCTTATCTCCTGGTCCACACTGCATTAAGGTACGCTGCTCCTCTGCCACACTATCATTCTGTTATCACTGCAGCTACAGGGGGTCTCTTAGCAAAAAAAGCCTCACTTTCTTGCAGTTTCAGCCAACAGGCACCACCTCCTGTGCTGCTGCAGCATCTCCTCCCCTTGCTACTTGCTTTTGCCAAAACCACAGTTAACCAAGCCAAGCAGGGCTGATGTAAGAGTGTTAAGATGTGCTTGCCAATAGCTGAAACAGCTGGAAGGAGAAGCTTAATGGGAGAGAAAACACAAGCACTGAATTAACCTACTGAACCGTATACAACTCAAACAGGATTAAACTCACTGGAGAAAGGATAGTGGACAGATAAACACACAGTTAATACAAACAAGATAACAAAATAGCCCGGTAATCATCACGCCCAACAAAACCATGTCAGATTTTCCTCCCAGTGGGAAATAAGAGAATCCCAGCAGGCACAAAAAATTTAATTAAATGTTATTATCATGTGAACTTTGGATGGATCCTGTCTGCTAATGTGAGATGCTAATTTGCTCTGCCTGATAAAATTATGCCACAGGTAGCTGCAAAACAGAACAACAAAGCTAAAATACAGGAGAAATGAAAAGAATGTTGTAAGTGGTGGTCATGAAATCGACAGCAACATCTTTTTTAGAAGCGTAGCCCTGATACACCGGACAATCCAAAATTCATGTTGGTGTCAATATGAGGAGGATGTGCAGTTCACAGAACGTGGAGAAAAATTCAAAGACAGACACATAGCGAGAGAGAGGAGCTGGGATTTTCCTGTTGTGATTGACCGCAATAAAGGATACCAGATTGTTTTTCCTAGATCACAACCCCGATTGGCCGTCTACTGTGGTTTCCAAGGTAATCAAGGATGTATTTCCTCAAAAGATTAACCATTTGCAGTCTTTACAAAAAAAAGTAATCATGTCAATGTGCGCCCCCACCCCATCTTAACACCATTAGCTACAAACTTTGATAGAGCCCTTTCTGCAGACCGAAGCATCTGTGTCAACAGTCACTATGGGTCCTCAGGTTAACTCCCATTACTGAGACAGAGAGGCCGGGCGTGTGCAGACAGACGTGGAAAGAGAAAATTACCAACAAGAGACAGACAAGGAGGGCAGACAGCAAGTCTCTTCTCCCCTCTCTTCCTGGATAAATATTTGATCAGCGGAACTCTGATGGGTATTGATTAGTGCCCTTATCTGCTCTTTATCGATCTACTGACTGTAATCACTGTTTAGATGAACACACAAACCCACACATACATCCGCTACCTCTGAATGCCAAATTAAACTGAAAGGTCAACAGCTTAAAGCATTTCGCTACACTGAAGAGTTTTCCAATGAAATGACAGTGAGATTGTAAAGCATAGAGATAAAGCCAACGATCTAAATTCGTGTGTTTGTGTATACATGCCCTGTGGTGTGTAGAAGAAGCAATATTAGGTTACAGAGCATTCCCATTCTTATGGTATCCTACGCCCCCTTAGAGTCCTGTTAACAGCTAAGATTACATTACTGCGATGTCCTTGAGCCTATGTTGGGTGAACCCTGCTGTAGTGATTACACCAGCTCGCTGTCTTCAGAAACGATGGGAATTACCTAGACAGCAAAGATGTGTGGGTGTTAGCAAGAAAAGAGAGCCTTGCTTGTTTTATCTTAGTGTGGTACAACTGTGATAACACATTATCTTGACAGTACTGTAAAAAGAAATACAGTAACAAATATATATATATATATGTTAGAATACTCACCACTGAACTTATTTCTTTCCTTACAAGAAAAAAATGAGGTAGTGAGAGATGAATGGGGTGAAGCAGATGAAACAGAGAAGCAAAGTGATGACATAGAGGTCTACTGTACTCTCTGGAGTTGTGTTGTGTGAATGTGGTGGGGGTCAGTGATCCATTTTTTCCTCTCAGCGACACCTCCAATGTAATCTTTGTAGTGTGAATTCAAACAACGGTAATCCCCACCAAAACCCCTGCAAGATCTAAACTCTTTCACTAATCCTGGTGACATTTGTGATCTGTCAAAAGCATGATGCTTCCACAAATCCACAGCACCTCCAATCCACATGACAGCTAATTAAATAATGTTAAAACCATGTCTAAAATACTGAGAAGTTAGCTTTCTTACAGGTTACTGCAACAAATTAATTATGCCAAGACAGCCGAGTCAAATCCATGTATGAATCGGTGAAAGGCAAACACATCATACTTGATTTTATTTGATTAAATTGATTGACTATGACAGAAGGTAATATGTCTAAGTGGGGGAAGATAAAATTAAAGGTAATTTAATTCCCAGGATGCAGTTATGGTGTGCCGTCATTATGGGCAAAACTGCCTTAAGATGCTCTGAGCAATATTCACTCCTACCATCAAGCTACATAAAATCCTCAAGGAACCATCAGTCGCAGAGATGCAATAAATGGCAATCACGCCCACAGCTCGATTCCTCTAAAATTTATTTTGTTGCATTTTGAATGGAATGTTTATATACTGATAAATAAACTAGAATCAACCACTGGGGCAACTTGATGATGATCAATGTCATAAAGTTTGGAAATCTGATCATTTATGCGCATGCACCTCTGTGAACTTAAATGACCTATAGCTTACCCGAGACACCCTTTTCTGTCCAAAATTTCAAATTTGATCATGGCAGGATAAATACTGATAACGACTGAACTGACTGACTTGCTAACAGTGACCAGGATCGCATAAACTATTGTCAGATAAAGAGATCCTTTCAGCCTCTAATACTAAACAAGTGTTATAACTTTTAATGTGTTAATTATATATTTGAAAAATCAGAGCAGATGACCCTTTATAAAACTACAAACCCTCAGATTTATTTCTATCTTTGGCATGTGTACAAACTAGAGATGGCACGATACCACTTTTTTATGTCCGATACCGATACCGATATCATAAATTTGGATATCTGCCGATACCGATATGAATCCGATAGTGTTTTTTAATCAACAAAACTGTTTTTTTAAAATATCTTGCTGCATTTTGCAAGTCTGCAAGTTCATACTCAAGTTTAAAACAACAACTACACTAAAGCTATTCTGTTATACCTGTATGCAAAAAAAAAAAATTTCATAGTTCAGAAATACTGATCAATCTAATAAACTTAAACCTACACCATCATCCCTATTCTGGTATTTTAAAGAGTACTTAGCGTAAATATTAAGCAACCTAACTAATAGGGTTCCAACTCCCAGCAACAACAAAAATAAATAAATAAAAAATAGGGAACCACCCCTCACGCGCCACCTCATGATGCTTAATCGACGTAATCAACCTTAATTTGATGCAGTGTGAAAAAAATGCACAGAAATCAATTATTTTTCAAGAAATTTTAAATAGATTCAACATCTTTCTTCAACAAAATTGCAGACTGCACAGATGGTACCTTCCCAAAGTAAAAAGTACTATAGCTTACTAGGGTATATATATTAGACTTAATAGTCACTATATACAGTAATTGACTTCTATTCATTTTGCATCAAATTAAAACTTTGGCTGTCAGATAATTATTTATTAAAAGCTCGACATTTTAAATGAGAATAAGAAAGAAAAGTATGTCTTAGGGCATGAACAGTGAAAAGGGGGCACAATCGGCCCCCCTGGCTAAACTTTGCTAGATCCGCCCCTGCACAGTTACCAGCGTCAGCTACGTAGAAAAAGATCCTGGTGTAGAAAGTAATATTAAATAAATTCTAACAACAGCTTATCAAGCTTAAACGTGCTGCTGTTGTTCAGCCGCTGGTTTGCTCGTTCTGGTGCGAAGTGGGCCAAAAACAAAAACGGACTCGCGACAGAAAAGCTGATCAGCTGATCATTTAAGCAGTTTCACGATTGAAGTACCAGCCGGAGAGCGAGAGGCAGTCGCTCGTTAAGCTTAGCGTGGGAATGCTTTACAAACATTCAGAGATGGACTTACACGCTTGCTTTACTTCTCTCGGGGATAACTTGGTCGGAGATGAAATGCTAGCGGAGATGAAATGCCAGGTTGCTAGCGAAGCTCCACATGCTATCCAGACCACCGACAGGTCCCGCATGCCACAGCTGCTCTATCACGTGATGCACACTGCTCCAACTGCTAACGTTCTGCGGTGAGTTACGGCGTGTTGCAAGTTTTGTGAGGTGCTTTCGTGATATTTAATGGATCGGATTACATTTTTTATTTTTCTCCGATATCCAATCCAGTCATTTAGGTCAGTATCGGACCGATACCGATACGTAATATCGGATCGGTCCATCTCTAGTACAAACATTACTGGCCCCATCAGTGCCTCATTTATTGACTAAGTGCTCCTGTCATCCTGCCAGGTTGGTCAGGGCAGCAGTGGAGCATAGCAGTACAAGTTCCCCCACATTTAGATTCTTTATGTGGCAACAGCAGTAGCAGTAGCAATAGCACTGGCACTATGGCACCTCATTATGTCTGCACATGTGCAGCTGTCTGAGAGGTGCTACTCCACAAACGCTCAGCTTGAATATTTATGTCGAGGGCTGCAACAATAACAGCTTCTACAGTGAGCTTGTTAGTTGGGATAAACACAAGAAAGGATGGGCTGAGGTGGCTGGTTAGCACCAACTGAACTCCAAATAAGACTGTGAGGTTTGTCCAAGTAAACTGTTCAAAGGTGGGATTTGTCTTTCCGAGGGATAAAATAACAAAAAAATTCATTAAAAAAAACCTGAAAGTTAGTCACCAGACACATCGGGGCAGGTTGCACCAATTAAAATATATGTGTGGTAAACAACAACAGTAGCAAATATGATTCCAATTGTGAAGCACAGTGAACTTCAAACATGTCCATACCAGTAAAGAAGTGATCATAAGTATAAATGTTATCTTTATGTAGCACATTTTGTTCTACAGTAAGTGACACTACAGAAGTCTTGTGCTTGCTCTACCTGCCCGTCTCAAAATATTGCCTGTGGGTCTTTAATCTGATACTGTTCAGCACAGACTGATTAATGGACAGAGTTGTTTTACAGCATAGGCTAGTAAAAAGTAGCTTTGTTTAGCAGCTAAATGCTGGACTCTGAGTCAGACGGACAGAGTAAATATATCATTAATGATGCTGTAAAACAAAACGTTGCATGAAACTGGCAGGATGAAAATCAGACAAAGTCCAAAGAAAGTAAATAATCCAAAATCTGGCAAAAAGAATGTGGTCAAGAAACAGAAAGAAATCCACTGGCAAAAGCTGCAAGGGCTGAGAACACAGGAGACAAACACAGGTGGGTAAACAGACCAAAAGAGATGCAAAGCCAAAACCATGGCAGCATAATCATCAGCCTAAATCAGACTTTCATTAGTCAGTGTTGTTGAAGCAAGGATGACGCTGGCATTTTAATCAATTTAACATTTTAAGAACTAATCAAAGGTTAGCACTCTAATCACTCATCACTCTATATAGCTCTCTAGTCACACTTCAGAAGCACACTCAATTATGCTGTAAAAGAAAGTCAGATTTCCTAGCAAACATTCGTTAATTGTCTTTGTATAAAGCAAGAGCCTTTGATGTCTGCATTCTCCCCTAATCTCTTTTTGCTCAATACATGTTGGTGATGGCTAAGTAGAGCCAGGTGTGGGTGATCAAGTGTCCTTTTCTGGGTGCTTGATTCCAGGCAGGAGGGCACACTATGGTCTCAGCAGCTGTGTATACACCGTACAAGGATCAATAACAGCAGAGAGCCTGTATTGATTATGTCAGTAAGTGATACTAGAATGGGGGTAGTTGTAGGAGACGGGGGTGGAGGTAGGTGGCCTAGATTAAGGTAACAGAGATACAGCCTTATGGAGATTCTGGTGTGTAGGCGATGCTACTAGTTGGCTAACCAATTTTCTTGCATGTTCTGCTCTGTCACAGAGGGCTGAATGCTAACAAATGTTTACCAAATAAAGCCCAATATAAGTGGGTGGATGGATGGATTATTCATTACAGATTGACTGCTGAATTCATAGACTTCCATCAATAAATATATATATATATATAAGACACACATATGTATCGAACAATACAACATTTGTAATTTATTTTATCAACTTTCCTTCTGACGATGCTGTCTGTGTTGAGCGCTCAGTGAATCTGCGTTCGACTACTCCGCCTAGGCTGCACTGTCGAGCGCAGATCCACTGAGCGCTCAACACAGACAGCATCGTCAGAAGGAAGAGCGCAGGGCAAGCTAGCAAGACAGAAGTTAAGCTCTCAGCAACATGGACCTCCCCCACTCTCATTCAGATCTGGCGTTTGGAATTATTTTGGTTTTCATGTGAAGGTAAGCGAGTCATGGACTAAAGTAAAACAGTATGTTGGATGTGCCATGCAATGCTCAATTACATGGGTGGGAACTAGTGTGTTAGCGCAGTTAGCTCGTTAACGTGTTGGCCGTCTAGCCCCATGCACGGGGCGATCGGCGGTAGCTCGTTAACGGAGATTTGCCATGTTGTGGCGTTAAGGTCATTTCAACGAGATTAACCTGAAAGCACTAGTGGGAACACAACGAATATGACTGCACATTTACGCCGACATCATCCTAGTGCAAAGACAAAAACAACAAGCATGCTACTAACTTTAGCCGAGTCATTTAGACAGCTGTTAGCACATGATTCTCCTTATGCTGCTGAGAATATAGCCCAGAAGAAGCGGATAGTATAGCTTTTATTTTGGAAAGAGACATTTCTCTGTAATAAACTCTCTTTTCCAAAGATGAGTGATTCCTCAATCAGATACAGGGCTTGCAATATCGCTAGCCCGACGTCCCGGAGCTAGCGATTTTTTCAGTCGGGCTACCAAAATCTATCTCTTCCCTGCCCGTCGGGCTATTGTAGGAAAAATATATGTCAATGCTTTTGCATTCTTTCAGAAATGTAGCTGGGTAATTATGTCATTGGCATCGGTGAGCCACTGTCAATATGTGACATATTGAAGTCGCGTTTGAATTTGCGCTTGTTTTTTTGCTTTCACTTTGCAATCGTGCGAACTGTGTATAGAGAGCGACAGCACTGATCTGTGAGTGATGATAATTTGTGCACCAATTCCTCTGACATCGTCTTATTAATCGTTAGCTTACTATGCAAACATGACAAGTGAAATCTCCCGCAGCAAGCTTAAACATGTGAGAGGTTGATCGCGCAGAGAATCGCTGAGCTTATGTGAGTGCGTGTGTAAAAGCAGCAGGATATATATTTTAGTTCTGCTGAGCCAAATAAGACAGGTCAGGGTGAAGAAGTGACAGCCAAAGAAAAGCTTACCACAAAACGGAGAAGTTATGACAAATCAGACTATAAGGCAAAAAGAAAGTGCAGCTTTATGGTTTCATGGACAAAAGAATTTCTGTGGCTGCAATATGACGAGCTAAATAACCAGGGCTGCACATAAGTGGTCCGCAGGTGCGCATTCGCTGTCAAAATAAAAAACACGCACAAGGGTTAGGGTTAAATTTAAAAACTGTACTTTTGAGTTAAAATATATATTTATAATTTTAATAAATGACAAATTAAAAAGGCATGAACATTTTTTTTGTATCGAAAAAATATCGAACCGTGACACCAAAGTATCGAACCGAACCGTGAATTTTGTGTATCGTTGCACCCCTAAAATACACACACACACACACACACACACACACACACACACACACATATATAGTAGGGGTGCAACGATATTCGTATCAATATTGAACCGTTCGATACAGTGCTTTCGGTTCGGTACGCATATGTATCGAACAATACAACATTTGTAATTTATTTTATCAACTTTCCTTCTGACGATGCTGTCTGTGTTGAGCGCTCAGTGAATCTGCGTTCGACTACTCCGCCTAGGCTGCACTGTCGAGCGCAGATCCACTGAGCGCTCAACACAGACAGCATCGTCAGAAGGAAGAGCGCAGGGCAAGCTAGCGAGACAGAAGTTAAGCTCTCCTTACAACATGGACCTCCCCCACCCTCATTCAGATCTGGCGTTTGGAATTATTTTGGTTTTCATGTGACGTATGACCCTGAAGGTAAGCGAGTCATGGACTAAAGTAAAACAGTATGTTGGATGTGCCATGCAATGCTCAATTACATGGGTGTGAACTAGTGTGTTAGCGCAGTTAGCTCGTTAACGTGTTGGCCGTCTAGCCCCACGCACGGGGCGATCGGCTCGTTAACGGAGATTTGCCGTGTTGTGGCGTTAAGGTCATTTCAACGAGATTAACCTGAAAGCACTAGTGGGAACACAACGAATATGACTGCACATTTACGCCGACATCATCCTAGTGCAAAGACAAGTGGAAGCAGAAAAAAAACAAGCAAGCATGCTACTAACTTTAGCCGAGTCATTTAGACAGCTGTTTAATATGCTGCTGAGAATATAGCCCAGAAGAAGCGGATAGTATAGCTTTTATTTTGGAAAGAGACATTTCTCTGTAATAAACTCTCTTTTCCAAAGATGAGTGATTCCTCAATCAGATACAGGGCTCGCAAT
>NW_024582691.1:278607-324822 GCF_018398535.1 Haplochromis burtoni | reverse complement strand
ATCGCTAGCCCGACGTCCCGGGGCTAGCGATTTTTTCAGTCGGGGTACCAAAATCTATCTCTGCCCTGCAAAGTCACATGAAAAGCATCTGCTCTAATAGCTAGCTTAGTGGTCTCCTAGGAACTGAATGGCTCTAATACAGCAGAGTTCCATGTCTGCAGCACAGCCCTCCAAAATAATGCTGAGGCAGTAGTCTGCAGCTGTAAAGGCCACATGACATGATCCCCTGGGACAACAAACTCTAGATTCTGAATACATAACTTTTATATGAAAATAGGGTATTTAATTATCCCAGTGGTATTGTCATTAATGCCATTACACAACAAATGAAGTCTGGATGTAAGAAGAAAGTCTGCAGTGTATAAGTAAAACTGTTCACTTTTTTATACATTTGTGTATATTCCCCTAAAGGTAACTTCCTATCCACACTGTTTAGTAGTTAGTGAACCAAAACTGAGTATAACAATCATAGGAAAACAAACCAATTTACTCTACCTGAACTAACATCACACCACAGAGTGTTACTGCACATTTTTATACAAGTGCAATCAAAGACATTCTGAAAGCAAAAATCACCACAGTTAATTCCTGTAGACTATACTGGATTTTTAAGTCTGTATTTTCATCTTCCACTTTATTAAAAATGACTCATCTTTTGGTCATTAAAGGTAAATTCAATGTTGGTTTATAAAGTTCCGCATATTCCAGGAAAAAAAGACAATTTTTTTTTCTTTGTTGTGAAAGTCAATTCAGTGTGCCTAGTTTGTGGCAAGGCGCTGGCAATAATGAAAAAGGCAAATGTTGAGTGCCATTACAGTTTGAAACATGCTAAACTTGATGAGTTGAGCAGACAAATGCACTCTCAACTCAAAATTAACGCACATCTTTTTGAGTTTGAGTGATCAACAAGCAGCTTTCACACGACCACAGACTGACAGCAAGAATATTTTGTGTGCAAGTTTTGTGGTGAGTGTATTAATAGCCAAGAAGCTGAAATTTCATGAGGCTTGGTACACAGTAGTTATAGACTTTTTTGTTGGTCTTTCGCTTTTTGCATCCCTATGGCCCTCGGAGAAAATTTTAAATGACCCTTCATATGAAAAAGGTTCCCCTCCCCTGCCGTAAACAATATTATTTATTCAAGTATGGTTTATAATTGATCTTTGCCATTTAACAACACAAAGCTAAAAAGGAACACATGTAACGTGTAGCACATGTAAGCAGAAAGCAGCTGTCAGATCAAGTACAGCAACAAGCAGTCATAATTAGCCAATTTCCACCTCTGTGTTCTGTAGAAGTTATTTATACCTCAGATTCATACACTTCGCTGATTGGCTTAAAGCATATTGACCTGAGATTGCATTAAGATGCAGAGAAAAGCAACAGCAGAGTCTGGAAAGGTGGTGTGAGGCTGGGGGAAGGTACCGGCGGCAGGAAACCATTGCCTGATTCATCACTTCGTGGTCAATAGATTACACTGAGAAAGACTGTATTGGAAAATCTCTTTCATGAATAAAATCAGATTATTCATTATGAAAGGCGCAAGCAGTGTCATGGTCTAATCTCCTTATCTGATGGAGGTTAAATACCTACACAAATGCTACAGTGGATGGGGTGGGACGCCATAAAGATATATCTAATTAACACATGTGAACATGTAATAATTAATATGTACTGCTGCAGGTGGGCATTTATGTTTGATGTAAAAAGATTTGTTTCAGCTAGAAATTGAAAAATAAAATGACTAATACAAATTATGACAATATTAGCAAACTGCTAAAAGAAAAATCAAATTTTCCTTTCAGAAAAAAAAAAGCTTTGAGCTTATTTCAAATAATTGATCTCTAGTACATTGATCATGTCACAGTGCCAATTGTGATTTCTTCAGCCCTGCAGGCAAAAAGCATCCATCAATATGGACAAATACAGGGTGGAAATCTGTTTTATTATAAAGGTGGCCACTGTGGCAAAAGTGAAGAGTTCCTCACTTTCTTTTGTCTGAAGCTTCCGACTATAACAACTGAAATCCTCTCCAAATTTAAACTGTTGACTCATTGATGGAGGTGGGGGTAATCTTAGGGTGCCTGCGGAGTGTTTGTGTGTCTGGAGAAGATTGGCTAGAGGAACTCGAGGAACCTCCGGTTCCCCATTTGGGGCTACAAATGAAAACTAGCCCCCCCCCCCCACCCAAATCCCAATCCCTCCTTATCACTTGGAAAATTCCTGGTGTGTAAAATTGAATTCATGTGCCATTTCCCAGGACGAAGAATACACCGAGGATTGGAGAATACATAACATGGAAAAGCTGGAAGAGCCTCACCTAAACACATTGCTCAATCCCTTTCTTGTACACGCATGCAGACAGACACGCAAGCACACACTGCAAACACAAGCTAACGGGGTCTCTGTCTTTCTAGAACAAAGACTTTAGTGGACTCACATTAAGGACACAAGCCAAAGGAGGACTCGCTTCGAGTATTATAAGAGGAACTTCTGCTGTTGCATGTGTTCACACTGCAGCAGAGACAATGGAAATGAATGAAACAGACATTTGGTTTTATATCAAAAATCTCACCTTCTTATTTCCATCTATTCCAGTCACAACATGAGCACAAAGCTATCCAAACAGGTGCTGCACATGACCTTAATCTAATAATCTAAAAAGAAATTATATCCACTGACAAGAAGCCTTCAAGAATAACTGTCCATTGATCAGAAGCAATAAACAGTGAAGAAGTCTTCATGTCTAAAAAGGGTTAACTTTTAAATAAGCTCTCCCCCCAGTATGACAAACACTGCTTCTCAGCTTTAATTATAAACTCATTATTCACTGAAATAACACTGAAGACAAAAGAGTCCTTAATGTACAAAGACTGCTCCTAATTCACGGCCACCTGCTAAAATGATTACCAGTTTTTTTCTCGTGTGAACACACAACGGTCATAGCAAAGAAGAAATCCCATCACCGCAGGAGCGAGCTGAAGCACCTGTTCATCAGCCGAGCACCTCCCTGAAGCAGACCGAGCCAGATCCTGCCCACTGACCCCCAGACAGGGATTACAATGTTGTGCAGGTCAGGACAGCAAGACCATCACACACCCTGCTGGTTGTGTTCCTGACACAACCAGCTCTTCTTCTGTCCGAGCTGTCACACATAGCACAAAAAATGAACTCTAATGAAAATTTAGAAAAATTGACATATTGTTGATTTGTGTGTTTCAAGTATAGCTTTACACTCTCGCTGATTATTGTTTTAAAAAAAATAGTTAATCATCGGTTTTTCAGAACGTTTATTTTCAAGCAGGGGAGAAAATTAATGGAGGCTTAAGGAAAAAGTACCATCTTAAATGAAAAGAACTGCTCATGCAAATAAAACTGGGGGGAGAGATTTGTAATTTTATGTGCACACTTGCATTTCATTTGATTAATTCATCTTTTATTTCGTTAGAGGAAATTACGTTGTAGTTTCCACATATTGATTCCACAGTACGACTGCTGTGTTTGACTCCAGGCAACAAAGTGCTTTCTCCATGAGTGAAGTTCAAGGAAAACTGTGCGTGTGCTTTGATGTGGCAAGAGATGATTTTCAAACCATTTATGTTTAGTTAAATTAATTATTTATGTCATTCAAAATTGATTAACGACAAAAAAAATGGACACCATGTTAAGCAGTATTATTGTGGTTGGTCTGAAGAAGGTTTCTTTCCAGGGTCATGAAGGATGTCCTTCCTGACTGGAAGCTGAGTGGGCATGTGGTATTCGAGGGGTCTGACTTTTAAGAGGCCTGCACAGCCAATCGTGATATCCCATAACCAAAGACCAGTCCATCCCACTAGCCGCTGCCACCTGTCCTTCGCCCTCCCTCAGGGTGCATGGAGAGGGTGATGGCCAGATGGCTCTTGAGGGCCAAGCAGCCTCCTTAGTGCAGCATCCTCCCAACCCCCAGCCTCAGAGCTCCATGCCTGGTCCCAGCTCCACCCTCTGACCCCCTCCTCCCCCATCCTCTCCCATCCACAGTCCAAACCCCTGAGCCCCAGTGCTCGTCAGTGCTGCATGACTGGGCAAACACAGTCCTTCACTAAAATAAATCCCCATCTCTCCTCCACAGCTGCCTGGTTTGCAAGACATGTTTAGTCAGTTTAGTCAGAGAGCCCTCATCTCTATTGGCAAACAGTGTTCATGACATTAAGATGTTCACTATCACAAAGTGCCAGATCCTGCTCTTTCTTTACAGCTTAAATACAAATATTTAAAAGAAAAACTGTTTGTTTCAGCTAGCTGCTAAGTTTAAATAAGGTAACGAGCACTACAAGCCACGGTGATCACTAAAGATAGTGATCACTTATCTAAGTGCTACAGTTGGAGGGCAGCTAGCAAGGAGCAACTGTTATAGTCGAATAATGCCTACAATAGGATCTAAACAATCTCACAAGGCTGCTCATTTGTCATCGTGCTATCCTATCTCTCTGATATGACATTCAATTAGTTTCAGATACCAGCAGAGCAGGGCGCTTGGCATGAACAATCAATCAAACCCTGTCAATGACAAATTGTCACTCCTCTATTGCTCTCCATATCTAGGCAACAGGCCAACATAACAGTGGAGAGATGATTCAGGACCAAATCTAATGGATGTCTCCACTTGGGGTCATATTACTGCAATGGTTCTTTTTGAGAGAAAAACTGAAGTCTCGTTATTCGAATCTGTTTGATGCCAGCAACAAATGATCATTTTTAGTGGGTTTAAAAGAAAAATTGAAAAAAAATATTTAAAAAAAAAGCACCTTATAGAGCAAACTGCAGAGATGTGTCTATAAATGCTTATTTAAGAGATAGGCCCAACTGTAGAAATCTGAGTGGTAGCACAGATGTTGTAGTCCCAATGAACAGGTTGGCAGATTAGGGAGGGTACGGCTACAGTGACCTTGGGCATATGTCTACCTAAACATCCAGGGTTGGAGAAGCCATTGTAGAAAAAACTGCAAATTGTTTATTTATTCTTTTCATGGTGCTTTGGTAATCTTCAGGATAAAACTAAAACATTCACAATGAAACATAACTATTTCAGTTCATCTGGACAGAGTTTTCAGTGGGAGAAACGTTTTGTCACCCATCCAAGTGACTTCTTCAGTCTCAGCTGACTTATAAACGATCAAGGAACTGACCTCACAGCCCATTGTTCATTCAGTAGGCTAGTGTCAGTCATTGTGCAAATGTACTGTTTATAAGGTTGGGGAAACCTGCAGTCAGCTGAGACTGAAGACGTCACTTGGATGAGTGCTGAAACGTTTTTCCCACTGAAAACAGAATCAACCTTTTGGGATTTGCTTACCTGGATGATTGAGCATGCATCAAGAACTCTTTCAGCTCCAAGTATTATCAAAAAAGTAGGCTTTCCCATCTCATATTTTCTTCATTCATTTTGTGCGCTGAGCATGTACTACGGATGAATCTACTTCGAAACTATTTTTACTGCCCAGAGTCACACAGAGAAAACCTCAGTTTATTTAATAAAACTTTCAACTGATATCAACTGCATATCTAACCTGCTTTAGGCATGCTTACTGTAGTAGCTAAAGAAAAGTGTCAGTGAGCTACTATTCTTCACCATCTACCACTGTGAAGATGGATGGATGGATTGATAGATGTTCACCCAGCTTACTGGGATTAAAAATATTAACTGAAACCAAGTCTGATATACTAGTGGTATTAAATAAGAGTGCAACTATCCACCATAACAATAAT
Source organism: Haplochromis burtoni (assembly GCF_018398535.1). Classification (NCBI taxonomy): domain Eukaryota; kingdom Metazoa; phylum Chordata; class Actinopteri; order Cichliformes; family Cichlidae; genus Haplochromis; species Haplochromis burtoni. Next base: position 319,077 of record NW_024582691.1, on the reverse strand, counting down.
AGTTAGGTCTTTAATTATACATGTGTCATGGTATGCTGCTTCCATAAACAGCTGAAACTACACAAAACACTGTCAGCTTAACTACTATAGGGTCAGTATCCTATCAACAAGTCTCATCGAACCGTTTTAAAGCTGGAATCACTAGAGGCCGTCATCTGTGGAAAGGAAACTCGAAACGTTGCTAAACAGGCCTCTCCCACTATGTATAAAATGTGTCCTGAGATTACAGATTAAGTCCACCCTATGAAGAACATAAACAAAAGCCATGTAGCGTTTCCCACTCCTCTGTGACTCTTAGCTAATTATGAGGCTGTTAGAGAATAACTGCAGCAGATCAACACGCACATCCACTGTAAACACCTCATTATCCTACAGAACCCCACCCAACCGTATCAAACACTCCTTAATGAGCAGTCAGAATAGCTGGTGAAAATAAATACATAATTTCCAGCGGCTCTGATTGAGCAATTAGTGTCAGAATCCTTTTTATTCTCACGTAGCTGAATCAATAAGAGATTCCATTACACAATTCTCTCTGTCACCTTCTGAATGCCCTTCATCATCTCTCGGACTTGCTAGTGAGAGGGTGGAGGTTAAGATCTAATATCAAACCAGTAATGAAATCTTGCCCACTTCTTTAATTAGTGTCTTTTTGACTATCAGCTTGAGGCTGGTGCTTTCTCAGCATAATGAATCCTGATTTGCGTTCTGTCTCTGTGGATAATAGAAATGTTGGAAGCGCTGCTTTTTCACCAAACATGTAGACAGCTTTAAAGCATGGCTAAGAAAAACAGATTTAAGTCAACACTGCCTGAACCTTTACCATATGTTTGACATTTGTGTTGTAAATGTGTAATGTCTCAAAAATCAAGTGTGAGGTCAGGATATAAATCAGCCAGCAGTTCAATAACAGAGAATTCAGTGTTTCATTAGCACTCTCTCAGGAGTGAGGCTGTATGGGAGGCTGGGATATCCCACCTACCAGCAGACGCAACAGAATTGTTCATTAAGGATCAACTTCTTCTCTTTTGTTGCTCTTCAATAAATTAAGCATGCCTGTCTAGACCTCTAGTTCACAATCATTGAAATCTCTACAACCCAATTTCACGCTGGCTCCCACAACTCTGTGTTACAGAGCAGAAACAATGCATGAATATGTGCTGCAAAGTGTTGTTGTCAGAGGAAACCCAACTTTTATCAAAAATGTGGGGCAACATTTTCAGAGTTACACATTACATTCTCATGGTTATAAAATTACCTATATCTGTGTTAGAGGCAGCTTTTGACTCCCAAAAGATGTTATGTTATTTACAGTTTTAGCCGAGACCTAATGGAGAGGTTGTTGTCTGTCCAAGGATCATCAGATAAAACTTTTAATGTGACTTAATTTTATGGCAGTTTTTACTGAGTGTGGAACTTTCCGCTTCCACTTGTAGATTCTTCAGTGTTGTTAAAGCGTTAAGGATGAAACTCGTCACCACTTCAACAACAGTGGCACAGCACTGACTTCCTGTTCTTCAGTATCCTTCAGTGGTATCCCAGAAAAGGAGAAATTTATTTCTATCCAGTAAAACTTGTAAGAACTAATTAACCTAATGGCTTTTGCAAAAATGCTGCTAAGTAACAGTACAATTGCAATCCTTTCTTGCAGTTGGACAATTCCTAAGACTAAAGCTCTAACTTCAAGGAGTTCATGTTCAGTGAATAGCAAGTGGCTACATAAGGACAGGTTTCTGATAGTAACAAAAAACAGTGTTTCTCTTTAATAAAACATCATTGCAATACAATAAAATGCATCCATGATTCTCTAGTACTTCCCGTGTACGTCCATGATTGCTACTCAGTGAACATTAATATATGAAGCAGGGGACATGTGACATAGTACATCTACAAAGAGAACAAAATCCAATTACCTCCTACTGGGGAGAGTATCACATATAGGATCTTGAACCCGCACAGCCTAGGTAATTGCCAGGGGACATTGAATCTCTGCATGAAAGCCTGAGGTAATTCTCTCACAGTGGGTAGCTGTGTGTCAACGTTACTACATCAGTGCTTTCAGTTTATGTATGTTGCTTGATGTCCATTAAGAGGGAAGGTGAATATTGGCCCAGTGTAGCGCAACCTTTCTCCTTAGGGATGGCCAAGCGTCTGGCCTGCTTTGTTTTCCTATTGATGATGCCGTCACGTTTGCAGCTGGCTTCTAATGAACTAGACGTGTCGCTGCTGAGAACTCACTGAGCATGCAAAGGGCAACAAAAAAAAATCCCTTTATGAATGATATCAGGGTTAGTTACCATAGCAGCAATGAAGCAGATGGAAAAATCCAGATAAGATTTTTTTTATACCCCCCCCCACTGCCTGGACATCTTCCTCTTCTTTTTATACTGCTTTGTATCAGAGATGTAATGAGGAGAGAACCTCTAAGGGGCAAGACTTTTTATAACCTTATTTTTGGGGCAAAGTCAGCAACAACTTTTTAGGTTTTATGACTGGTGCATCGATACATACAGTTTCTCTGTCCTGAGGATTATTGAGTTAAATCAATTTGTTATATTTACAGGGTATGTCAATATAAAGTTATATACTTACAATGTTTACAATTGCTCAATGTGTGCCTCTCTGGACACACGGCGTATTTCAATACAATTGCCAAACTCGTCATATACTTTTGCGAGCTTGTCTGGAGTCAATGCAGCCACTGCTGTTGTTATGCTACCTGCAAATCCCCTCTCTCTAAGTACATGTTTCACGTGATACACCTTGCTTCCATAAGGACCTTGCACTGCTCGCCTGATTTGTGACAAAATGGCAGTGAATGGCCAAAGACAGCGGACGCACAGCGGTCTAGAAGCTCCCTCTCAGACCCCTTTAAAACAATATGCAGAAAGGTTCTTATGGATTTTTGGCTTCAAGGTCCTCGTGTTGCTCTGTGTGTCACTTAGCATCCAGCGAGATACTCGGTAGCCTGGGAAACTGGAAAACAGCAGCTGGGACTTTGGTTGGATCAATTAATATTCATGTTCTACATATTCCCATGTGTCTAATTTAACACACCTGATCAAATCAATAATTTATGGGGTGACAAGAGGACATGGGATAAACAGGAAAGGAAATGGACCTCCTTCTTAAACCTAAACCCTGGTGCACCTATGGCAGGAATCTGACAGATCTGTACATAATTTGAAATCAAAACCTCAACAGCTGTCCATTTCTCAGCTGCTCTGGATGGTTGCTGCAATATGCTGGAACACAGACACAATACCCAACCCGGAGAATTTGGGGAGCCCCTGTCTCATCTCTTAACTATAAACACATTGTGCTGAGCGTGAGATAAATACTCTGAACCATAAGTCAGTCGAGTCCCTGCCCATTGCAGCAGAGCAGGAGAAATTCACTCTGCCTCCCATCCTGAAATGAAGACTAATGCACTCTAAATCAGACATCTATTTAGGTCTGTCACCTGGTGCCTGTTCCAATCTGTCAGACCCGTGCAGTATCCCAGGCAAATGAGAATATTAGCTCATCTCTATCTCCAAACAAAAGGAGGGTTTTTTATGTCCTACAGAGGACAATGTAATCATCTAAAAATCAAACCCTTACCAGCTTACAACAGCGCTACATCAACATCATGCAGAAAATGCAGAGCGAAGCTGAAACAGGGAAAATTGAGTCGTGGTATTAAGTGCTCTATCAATCTCAGCGCAGCAGACTGCTGAAGTAACTCACAACCACAAACCAAGGAAGAGGCCTCAAAGAGGAACCCACAGACTCCTTGACGCTTTCACTGATTGTTAGCTTTCAATCAATCACGTTTTGCTTCCCTTGCCTCCACAGTTTGTTTCCTCAAGAGGGTCAGGCAGACCTCTGAATCTCCTCCATGACAAAATGAATACTTTTTTTGCTCATGCATTGAACCAAACATTTTTACTAAAGGAGATAGCAACAGGTTTGTTTCCCTCATTGACGTCTCATGCATCACCCTGCCAAAAGTCAACTGTTAAAGCATGGCTTCACTGTAAGCTTGCGTACCCTCACACAGCCTTGTTGTACAATAAAGCCAACAGAATCCCACACAAGTAGATACACACTCACCCTTTTCTGGTCCTCCAATCCATGCAGCACAGGCTTCCTCCTCTGGTGCTGTTGTGGGCTAGCCTCTGCTCCTGCCTCCATCTTTCCATAAGTAACTGAGTACTCACTCGGGCTCTCCCACAGCTAAATATCCCACCTTTTTTAACACGGAATGAAGGGAAATACCTGCTCAGAGTATTTCAGTCCCCTTCCCACTTAATTTCCAATTATGGTTCATGAATGTCTCTTTAAAGAAAAAAAAAAGAACAATTGTCCTTCTTATCAGCTTTGCTTCATTATAAAGATGACACTGAGTCTCTGAGTGGATCCAACCTCGGCCACATGCTCCGTCTCAGTCATAATGTTTCTTGATGGTTTCTCTTTGAGGTTCCAGATCCCAAGGAGCTGACCTGAAGTGAGCATCAGGGCTGAGATGGGGAACTGGAAACAACCAGGAGGAACCCCTCTTCTAAAAACATCACAGCAGCAAGAGACCTTTGCTCTTGAAGAAGGCTGTGATCCTCGTGGTCTTCTCTGCTGCTATTATAACAAACCACAAAAATATCGGCAGATTTCAGCAAAAGGAGTCCACCCCCAAAAAAAGAACATCCAGAAAAATCTGATGTGGAGGAGCTGGTGTCACTCACAGCTCCGCGGTCACGTGTGGCACCTTGCAGTAAACAAGAGAAGAAGAAAACAGAGAAGACCGTGGTGACAAACTCATGTTTTAGCATCTTTACACACACGACATGCAGCCATACATGGGCTAACGTATGATAACGACTAAATGATTTCGGAATCATTTAGTTTCCTGCTGACTGCTCAGCGATCACACGCCACAACCCATAATCTGAGTACGTTTCACGGCGCACAAACTAATTAAAAAGTCCATACCTGGAGCAGGTGTGGGCTTTTTAACCCTAAGAAAACAAAAGAAAAAACTTAATAAAACACAATTTGGCAACTTTCTAACGGTCTTTTAAACATGCTGCATACTTTCTGGACTTCTCTACACACAAAGCTGCTAACGCTACACTTTGACAACAGATACACGTTAACTCGAGAGTTAAAACAAACTGAACAAATTGCTTGCGAAGGTTTGAGCTACTGCAGCATCCCTGCAGGATAATCTGGGAGAGCTCACAGGCTGCCTGACACACCGGCTGCTGCTCTGAGCTGGTAGCAGTTGGCTGCTTTAAATAAACGAGAAGAAGAAATTCAATGAAAGAACTGAATTTGGTGTAAGATTGGAGCTCACCCCGCTCTCCTCTGTTTTCTTTACCTTCCCCATGGAGAATGGTACCTGTCTCGTGCGCAGCGCGGTCCGCTCCTCTGGCTGAAAGCGGAGCAGCCCGCTGCCTCATTCACGTGCCGTCGGAAATGTTAGTACTTGCGTGGGATGGATAGCAAAATGTCCGTGAAGGTTCTCAGTCATCCTGGACATCTAAGGAACTCAGAACTGAAGAAGCTTCTCGGATAAGAGGTGAAACGTCTTCAAGCAACTTAAAGAAGTCCAGGCGCTTTTCTTTTCAAGCTCTTTAGACTAGCAAAATTGCTGGAATACTCGAAACTTAGATCTCCTCGTAGGCTATATTATTTGCAACCAAAATAGTTTTGTCTTAAAATGAGAGCTCATAATGCGTTTACAATGATGAAAATGACTTTTAAGTGCCTCTGTATTAGAGTTAGCCTCTGTTTTATACATTCGTGTCTGTGATGTAAAACTTACATATTATTATTATTATTATTATTATTATTATTATTATTATTAATCATTATCATCATAGGCCCGCAGTTTTGAGGATGGCATTTTAAGTCTGTCGTTATTTAGCGATCAAACAGTTGGGGGTTTTTTTCTTTTTCTTTCTTTTTTTTTTTTTTTTGTCAAAACGGTTCTTTTACTGTGTTTAACTAGCGGACATGGATGCCATCATTTACGACGAGCACCTGAAGGCAGCATTAAGGTCCCGCTCGCTCTCTCAGCCTTGGCATTACGTCACGCGGTGGTTCAAGCTCCGATGTTTTCTCTCAACATCCTTGAAGGCGGCCGTAGGTTTCCATGGTTACTCTCGGTAGGTAGTGCTTGGTTGCCACCTAATGGGGAATTAGAGACATGCAAGCGCTAATAACTGGTAATTGTACTTTTTAGTCTACATTCCTATAGGTGAACTTAATAGAAAGTCAGACTTTATTGATCCACACTGGAAAATTCAGATACCAGTCATTAAATTTAGACTCACTTTTATTAGTTGGAACATCAAAGTAATATAAAGAATTCCAGTATATTACACATTCTTCAGAAATGAATACTATAGAATAAGATTTTAAGTGTTTTTGTTGTTTGTTTGTTTTTACCTTTGTACTTTTACTTAAGCAAATGACCTAACACTAAATAAATAAAATCAGATTTTTTCAGTTTATTTTTTATTTACTTTTTAAGGATGTGTATAACCTGTTCTTACAAGCCTGGAACTGATTATTGGTAGGCTGGTGAGTGTTTCTGATGATCCACTGGGTCATTACACAGCTGCTTATGAAATCTGCTTAACTACGGGGAGGAACTTTGGACTTAACACACCATCCCCTCAAAGAGCCATTATAGTTCATCAGCGTTACTTGGTAAATTGACTGGTTCTTATATAGGACATTTCTATTCTATCTGAGCACTCAAAGTACTTTGCACAACTTGCCTCATTCACCCATCCACGCAAGCACACATTCATACTGTGATGGTTGCATTGTAGAACAACTTGGGGTTAATATGTTGCCCAATGATATTTGGGATGCTAAAAAATTTTTTAAAAATGTTTGCGTGCAAACAGTGATCAAACCACTAACCTTACAATTAGCAGGTGACCTGCTCTACCACCTGAGCTATAGCCACTACAGCTGTGTCGACTGAACAGTACACTTCACAGGATCTCGAGTGGGTTAAATTTAGACTCAGCTATTTAAAACCTGAAATTTCTTCTTTTCCAGAGACTCAGTTTTTGATTGACAGTGTGTTTTGATGATTCATTGTCTTGTTGAAACAGAAATGGTCTGTTATGCTTCAGGTCCAGAACTGTAAAATTTCCTAATACAATTTGAATTTACTGTTCTCTCGGTGACTCTCCACAAATGCACAGCTATATATTTTTTAAATATGTTCTGCTATATGTTTGTAAACTGGATCTTTTGCAGAAGTCTTTGGCATTTCCTTTTTCCACTCGACACAAATATGGATTATGTGCTATAAATTAAGCCAAATTGTGCTTGTGTATAACTGCAACAGATCAAGACCAGGTCATGTTTTATCAGCTGGTCTTGTTTTAGGCCTAGAAAGCCTAAGCAGCTTATCACAAAATTAACCAATAACATGGGACCTGCATTAATTGATAGCCCAGATTTGTGGTGAAAGTTCCCATCAAATTTATGTGTGATTAATTTTTCTGGTTATGCTGACATGTTCCTGGCAAGTTGCAAAATAAGCCAGTAATCAAATCATGTAAATTCAGGTTTACAACAAACCACACAAAGCTTTTAATCAAGCAGCTATATTAATTTGGTTATTCGCTGTATAATGTGGTTATAATGTGGTTATAATGTGGTTATCGTGTGCATCCATGCATGTAATGATTAACAGCTGTGTGCTAGACTGAAGATCCGGGTTTTAATTTTCAGGAAAATCTCTCATGGCAACTGAAATAACAGGAACTGTTTGAAACTGTGCTTCTGCTCAGAAAACTCTAAAAGATCTGGAGTTTTTTTTGTATTTTTCCTATATTATTGTTGCAATCCATGTGGCAATTCCACTAAAACAAACAAAAAATATTTGCAGCGCCAACTAACAGATGTCATGTTTTGTGTCCATCTTACCAAAGGTCCCTGCGGCCAAATATTGCACTAACACCCTGCTTGAGTTCATGCCGGGCTCACATGATCCATATTCATAAAGACACAGCCTTCATTTACACAAGACTTTAAGGCAGGAAGTTTTCTCCCGTCTTGTTGTAGTAGGCATAGTATTTTTTGGTGTTTTAGTGTTTTGGTGCTGCAAAAAGTTGTCTGTATTGATTTAATGCTGCTTATTTCAAAGTAGTGGGTGAAGGCACATTTAGGGACTCAAAGTGAAATGTTAGTCAGGCGACAACTGGCAGAGTTTAGTGCGGTACAGCTACACAGCAGCCTGATCCCAGGACAGCTTATATCCCATTTTTTTCTTTAAGGATTATCCTCAGAAACATGAGGCTCATTCTGATGCGATGGCCATCAGTTTTTAATTTTTTATCTGTGTTCATGTTTTTCCTGATTAGAAAAAAAAACAACTAAAAACGGTTAAAGGTGCCGTAGCAGCATCAGAGTCTTAATTACAATTGAGAATAAGGCACAGTCTTCCATAAAAAAGTTTCAACAATAGCTTTAGCATACTGACTTATCTGAAAGTTCCTAAAGCATAATTTGTTGGATTCCATTTGCACACGTGTAGAGTCAAGACCATCTCTTTTATTATTATATTGCCACCTGGACTGAAATTATGTCACCAGCTAAGATTTATATGCTTATGATGACCAGCTGGGAAAACTCTATTATCATGACACTGGCTATTAATGTCTGTGTGTAATATAGATCATCTTTTAAAGGGAAGATAAAATACTCTACTTATTTATTCACTATAACCCACATGAACATTATTTGTGTAAAACATTACACTTAAAGAAGTTTAACATGTTTAATTGTTTTTTTGTTTTGTAGGTTTTACTTGTTGGCCGCCTCATAGCTTGTTCTTGTGAATGTCTACATGGGAACCAAAAGTGTGAATAGTATTGTAAATGGCCTGTATTTGTATAGTGCTTTTCTAGTCCCTAAGGACCCCAAAGCGCTTTACTCAATCAGTCATTCACCCATTCACCCATTCACACACATATTCACACACTGGTGATGATAGGCTACATTGTAGCCACAGCCGCCCTGGGGCGCACTAACAGAGGCGAGGCTGCCGAACACTGGCGCCACCGGGCCCTCTGGTGGTCAGAGGGCCCGGTGGCGTATAGTATAGCAAGTTGACAGAAAATATTACTTTTGACACTTATCTGGTGTGCATGCTAATAGGTAGGAGAACCAATTTATACCTTAAGTGAACATTTTGACTGGAAGATTGTTTCTTACCTGTGTTTTCTTACAAGGGTGTTCCAACAAAAAGAGTCCCCAGACTTCCTGAGTGCCTCTTCAAGGTGCCAGGTAGCACCAAGTAATTTAAAAGGGGATTAGACAGTCATATTGGTTTTTGTTTTATTTATTATATTTTTTATTTTATTTTAGATCATAAGTATCTAGGCCAGTAGTTGTTGTGATCTATACAGTGTTGATCCCACATTGATATCAGTAAGTTATATTATCAGATAAGTTTTGTGTTTTGTTTATTATTTTAATGGTATGGCTTGGGGGTTAATTACCAGTATAGTCTATGAAAGACTGCCAGTTAATATCAGAGGCTGTTACTGGAACCATGTCCCACCACTCGGCTACATTGTTTTAGTTTGTGTTTGTCAGTGCTGGTGGTGAAACCTGGTTGGCTTGTACCTCATCTCTGCCCCAAGCCTTTAACTGAAAATTTCTCATGGTGAGCGTTGGATAAGGACTATAATAAATTTGTTTTGACTCTAAATGTGGCTAAAAAGGAGACCTTTCATATACTAGATGGTGATATGACCTTTAAAAGTATATCCAAAATGCACTCTGTGAAATTTTCGCTATCATCATAATTATTAATCTGGGGGAGTTCCTACTATTAAAACGATGACAAATCCCATGCAGATGCATGGTGTTGAACAATGGTGACAGAAAACATCATGCTGACCAGAAATTAGATTTAGGCTTTAGACTGTGACTATGTTAATGGGTGTCAAATTGATTTGGTTGTTGTCATTTCAATTCAAATCAATTCAGTTTTATTTATATAGCGCTAAATCACAACAACAGTCATCTTAAGATGTTTTCTACTGTAAGATAAAGACTAAACAGCAGATTTAACAGAGTTTAAATTAGTTTTGAGCCCTTAAATGTTCTCCTATGCCTCACCTGTATCCTTCAACACAACCTGAACTCTCTTAGGCAAGCTTTTCTGAAATGTCCTTAAGTAGTTTTCGGTAATAGTGCTCCAGTTTTGTTGAAGGACGTTCAAAGCTCTTCTTTGTGCTACCAGTCTGTTTGGGATCACTGACATTCTGACTCATTCACTTGGATACTTTCCAGATTTTAGGATTATTGTGTAGTGAATCAAAATCTGAATGCAATTTTCTGTGTTCATAATAAAAGGATAAGCGGAAGCGAATTGATGGATGGATGTTCATGTCATCAGTTTTGACAAGATCCCAACACCACTGGCTGAAATGCAACCCTAAACCATGAAAGAGCCTCCACCATGTTTTACAGATGGCTGTGGACACCCACTTTTGTAACTCTAAAAGTCGTCACTGATAGTCTGTCCAGTTCTTGTGTAATTTGGCATACCTCAGCCTTTTTTTTTTCTTGTTTCATTATTTCTCTTGACTTATTGACAGAAACCTTTACAGTGAGAACATTTCTGAGTCTTGGGTCTCAGTCACTGATTTTTATTCCTTTTTCTACAGGACATGACTCTCAGATACTGCTTATCTGCTCTAGATGCGGTTTTAAGCCTGACACTTCTTCTTTTGCTCTCCACTTGTCAAGTTTTCTAAGATTTTTGAAGGACAAACTTCCCGCCATGTTGAGATAAGCCAAGTTTGGGACTAACACCTCTTTGGAAGTCACTGTGGGTGTAAAAATACTATTTTATTCCTGTTAAACTGAGATACATTTGGCTCTTTTTTTTTCGTAGATACACAAAAGAAATTAGAACAAATGATGTGTTTACTTGGCTGCTACTAGTAGCAAAGTGCATTTAAAACTGATTCTTTGCTAAGTTTTCTGCTTTGTGTAGACACAACACTGGGTCATCTTCTGAGTTAAGTGAATTTTTTATCCTTGAGTAGATCATTATTGAGTACCCCAAAAAACAGAAAAACACGTTCCCCTGAGAATGATTGGATACAAAACCTGGACTGAAAATAAAGGAAATGTTTGTATTTTAACTTCCTTTTAAAATGGAACTTCCTGCTCGGAAGGTGAAAGGTTACGTGACGCTACAATATCTGATTTGGGCCCGCCTTTCTCCCCGCCAAGAGGTATGGGGCGGGTGTGACGTGAGCGCGCATACTCGTACTGGGCGGGCCAAATGTTGCCGGTCACCGACACAACTGGGCAAACTTTTCACAACTGTAGTAACGTTGACCAAAAGGCCACTGCTTACTGGCAGAGGAAGAGAGAAAGCTGAGGCGCGCAAACTTTGCAGTAATTTTGTATGATTTTTGACGTTTCTATCGCCTCTGTGCACGCGGAGAAGCGCAGTCCCATAATAAAGTCCTTATTGGCGCTCGGACCAGACTGCCTGGACTCCATAACATACTACTGCGAAGATGTCAAGTTTCCTTTGAGAGAGACACATTTCGTGGATTTAGGTGAGTCTGTTTATGTACTTCTCTAAGATTTGGGAGCTTTATTAAAGCACACACCAGATCTAGACGGCTGGAAAGTAAATGTTGGTGGATTTTTTTCCACTGGCACTGTACGTAGATGTGTTGATTTGCTAACAACTTATAGCCTAAACTTTGGTCCTTATTGTTTCTTGAAAGCCAGTTGGGCTTGGTTGAAATGTTTCTTGTTTATCCGGTTTTACTGTTTCTTATCGGACGGTGGGCACTCGTAGCTGGCGTACGTGACGCCCACCCTTAACCGTAGGACGTTTTTCCACCGGAAAGCAGACTCGGCATAAAAATAAAGTATCGTTCCTCATGGTGGAACTTAGTAATTATTAACTGTTTGCCAAAAACGTATTAAACGTTAAAGCGAGCCGTCACTGTTGCTTTAGGCACGTTCCGCGCCAAGGATTTCAAAAAACTGTTTACCTGCGCGGGACACTATTAACTTCCTCTCCGCTGCCTCGCGCCGCGTTCTCATTGGCTGCTTCAGATAAAAAGGGCGGTACCGCCCTGCCGTTGGGGCTGCGATTCGGTGGAATGTACGTCAGTTACCGCCAATATTAATCATGTTTTGATGAGTTTTAAAAGATTTCTATGACAAAAATTACCAGGAAGAAAAGTCATGGTGTTTGTTAAACTGACACCGTGAACATTATTAAACTCATAATTGTTTGCACTGCCGGTTCCCGGCAAATATATTTACCCCCAAAAGAGGTAAGATTTTCTCTAAAAATGTATATATACATAAGTAAGATTTATAAATATAATAACGAAGAAATCTGGTCTGCAGGTTTAATTTTTTATGGCTATTTAAGTGAATTGCCTTTGTATATGATTTTTCTTAAAGTATTTGATTGTTTTGAACTATACCGTTAACATAGGTAACGTAATACCTAGATAACTATAGCTCATATGATCCTTATTGAACTGTTATGCTAACTTGGAAACTGACCCAGAAGTCTCATTCAAAGCTTAATAAGTACAGCGTAATATGGCCACGTTTAGATAAAATTTATTCGTATTTTTTTATTTTTTTATTCTTACATTTCAGTATTAACCAGAGAAGAAATATGAGGCTTGCATCTTAATATGTCTTCTCCTTTTCTCACCAGGATGGTGGTTTTGTTGCACCCCAGGTATTGGTAAAAACAACAAAAACGCCAAAGACATTAACTGGTTCGTGTGGTGTCTTAGTGGACAACCAGATCACGATGGGTCCCCTCACCACACCTAAAAAAGGGAGGGAAGTTGGTTCAGTTGATCCCTGGACACCGACCTCCAACCTCAAAATGCTCATCAGCGCTGCTAGTCCTGAGATCAGAAACCGAGAAAAGGAGCTCTGTATGGACAACGATGGGCGGGATAGTCTTGAATCTACACAGGTACAAATAAAATACTAGAGCTGATGTCACAGGCATCTTCTGGTATGTTGAGATGGTAAAATAGCTGTTCTTGTCTGTTGTCTTTTTTTACAGGAGCCTGAAAATGGAGAAGAGTCAGAGAAAATGATTAGCAGAAAAGAGAAGAGTCTGGGGCTTCTGTGTCACAAGTTCCTTGCACGTTATCCAGATTACCCAAACCCAGCCCTCAACAACGACATCTGCCTGGATGATGTGGCCACTGAGCTCAGTATGTCTATTAAGCTCATAGATTGCAGCTAATGATTGATGATGAACTTATTTTGTTTAGCAATAGCTCTTATGATACATCATATCTGAGTTGACTTGTTCTGCTTTAGGCAAAAAAAACACACACAAAAACACCATGATCGTAACTTATTCTGGTTTGTTTCATTTTCTCCTCCAATGAGTTACTTTTACCTAATGAGTTAAGAAATTTTATTTTTTCTCCTACGCTCACAGATGTGGAGCGCCGACGCATTTATGACATCATGAACGTGCTGGAGAGTCTTCACATGGTGAGCCGCTCTGCAAAGAACCGCTACACCTGGCACGGCCGAACCAAACTGGCTGAGACTCTGGCCATTCTGAAGCAGGTGGGCGAGGAACACCAGTACAGCCAGCAGATGCAGCAGATCCGCCAGCGCCTTGTGGAAAAGGAGTTTGACTTTGACGGGGAGGAGAAGGAGAACGAGGTGGCGGTGGTGGACTTGGAGAACGGAGAACACGGACAGAAAGAGCTCTTCTTTGTGGAGCTGCCAGGAGTGGAGTTCAAAGCAGGTGGAGAAGAATTTGTTTTTATATAAACAATGAAATTGTCGTTTTGAATTTTGCGAGATGATACACAAATACTAATACAAAATGAAACAGTTAGGTTCAAACACAAACCTTTGTGTTTATTGTCCTATGTCTTGTCCAGCCTCTGTCAACAGTAGGAAAGACAAATCTCTGCGTGTGATGAGCCAAAAGTTTGTCATGCTCTTTCTGGTGTCTAATCCTCGTGTGGTCAGTCTGGACGTGGCTGCAAAGATCCTGATTGGAGAGGACCAGGCAGCAGATCAAGACAAGAACAAGTTCAAGAGTGAGTACAAAGCCTCATCCAAATAAGGTGTAGTGTAAGGATGTCAAACTCATTTTACTTTGTGGGGCATGTACAGCTCACTTCAATCCTAGGTGGGCCAGACCGGTGAAACTTGTTTTTCTGATGGTGTGAAAACGTTTATTGACACACATTTCTGAGATGTTTTGAGATGTCCTTTAATTATATGACAAAAACAAAAATAATTGGCAAAATTTCTTCTTCTTTTTTGTTTGTTTGTTTTGTTTAATGTGAACACAAATTTCTACAGTAGATTTTGAAAATAATAATAACTTTCTGTCATTTAACGGTGTATTATTACTTATTTACTTGGTGTAGTATGAGTTCTGATAGGGAGTTCTTTTGTCAGTAGAGCGAGATAAGAGAGAATGAAAAGCTGTAAAATGTATGACTTAAAAGTCTAAAATTTAAAAGTCGAAAGTTTTACAAACATCTCCAGTTGGGCAAGATTGGAGTCTTAGGCAGGTCCTTATGTTTGACACCCCTGGTATAAGGTTAATCGAGACTGCGTCATGGCATACATGTGAACAATGCATGAACTCTATGACAGTTATGATTGACGTGGGGGTAAAGGCATCTTATGAAGTTTTAAATATTGATTATGTGTATTTCCTGTTTTGTGTCTTCACTAGTCGATATTAACGCTGTTTGGTTGTGTGTTTGCAGCCAAAGTGCGGCGGCTGTACGACATAGCTAATGTGCTACGAAGCCTGAAGCTCATTGAGAAAGTTCACGTGGCAGAAGAAAGGGGGAGGAAACCGGCGTTCGAATGGGTCGGCCCTGACGATTTCCCACAAGTCATAGGTATCACCAGAACTCCCTGAAAATTTGGCCCTCAGTTATAAGGTGTAGTCGTAGCGTTCGTGTTTTCTTAGCACTTAACTCTTCCTCTAGACTCGGAGAACACCTCAACCGCATGCCCACCCAAGAAGAAAGGCGTACTTGAACCACATGCGTCCGCCGACAACTGTGCCAAAAATCTCTTCTCGTCACCGGGGACCAAACGCAGCTTCACTCGCCACCCGTCCCTCATAAAGCTCGCCAAGAGCATTCAGGATGATCGACGCAAGATCAACTCGGCCCCCAGCAGTCCTGTCAAGAGTAAGCAGAAAAGACATTTCTTCATTTAAAAAAAAAAGTTCCTTCCCCAGCAAATTATTATGAATGATGCAATGAAGCTTCTTAATTTTCTTTTCTTTTTTTAAATTTACTCTTCTGTCTTCATCTGATTCCTCAGTGAACAGTGACTTCCCAAACAAAATGGCCCAGCTTGCTGCTATTTGTAAGATTGAACTCGACCAGGAGTCAGCGTAAGTTTAGTTCCATTTAGTCTGTCGCTCATCCTAAGCTAAATCTTCAGTAATAACTCTGTACGTTTTACCTTATTTGGCTTTTGACCCACAGAGATTGCTTGCACGTGCACAAACTTACCTCATTATATTAAACATTTTGTCGTGTTTCAATGTGAGCATCCACTTTTAAAAAGAGCATAAGAGGTATTCTTTAAATGATTGTCCTGCTTGTGTTGCAGGACTGGAGATGAAGGCCTAAAGCCTGCTGCTGCAGAGGCAAACACAGGCTACGTGTTACAGCTTCCCACTCCTACTTCAGTGGAACCATCTCATATACCGTTACAACCTCCAACTCAGGAGCAGGCAGTCAATACTACTGCCAACCCGATCCCACACGCCATGCTGGCAGCACAGCCATCAGGGTCTGTTGCCTACATCCCCGCGCAGTGTTCGCCCCTGATCCCTGTACTGTTACCTCAGCAGCGAGGGAGCGGGCCCTACGCCGTGTATTTGAACCCTTCTTCGCTCAGGTCAAATCCTCTGGCCAGGCCGCAGCCAACTAGCCTGGCAGTGCGCTCTATGACTTTTGAAGATAAGACTGGGCAGAGCCCAAATGGCCAGTCGGCAGCTAAGAGCCACACAGCCGCCGATGCAAGTCCCTCGGGGGTCAAAAGGCTGCGTTCAGAGTTGGCATCCGAGGGCAGCCCCTCTAAAGCTAAGAGGTCTGACCCCACCTTTAAGGTGAGAAAACTTAAATGTGCCATTTATGTAATAATCTGGTAATAACAACACAGAACTATGTGACTGTATCACCCCGCACTGTTCATTTCTCAGCGCCTGTCTTTGTTCACCTCCTAGGACACCTCGCCAAAGCTCTGTGAGATCCTGCAGGCCCGCCTAAAGGCCCGTCGTGTCGGTCAGCTCACCAGTCGGCCCTCGCCTCGCGCCCTCCACCTGGACCCAGAGTTTGTCAACACCCCCGGCGGGGCTGTAGCCAATCAGACATTAGAGCAGAGTTTGGAACTCCTACTGGACAGAGAAGAGAAGGTGGCAAATTCTGACAGCGAGGCGGGATTAACACCGGTCAGGGCTGTTCCTCTCACACCCAGACAGCTTCATGCTGAGGTAGAAGTGCTAAAAGAACTTCAAGGATCAGAGGATGATCTGTTAGTAGGTGTTCATTCGTTGATTTTCTTTTGTTCTACGCTACCTATCCAGACTTTAATCCCAGCTGGATACTTGATCCCAATCTCCCAGCAGTCCCTCATCAGCTACAAGGAAGTTCAAAGTTCAGGAGCAGAAAGCAACAAGATCTCACCTCCCAACATCTACCAAACACCAACTGCAGGTAAATATTTTATTAAATGTGCTGCTCGAGCTCTGACTGTACATAGATTTTATACTTAAACTGTCAAGAAAATGTTAGGTCTCCAGTTATCATTGTGTGCAGCACAGTAAAGATTGCATAAACAACATCCAAACAACAGAACTGACTTCTTTTACTCTGTCTACAGGCTCCAGACCTGCCCCAGCCCAGGAGATTACGCCCACCAACCTTCGGCTTCAAAGACCCACTAACGCAGCCTCTCCACAGGCCACCCAGCAAGCCCACCGCCTCAACAGTCCCAGTCCTGCCATCTTAAACTTCACCCTGCAGAACCTCGGTCTGATCTCCAGCTCCAGCCCAGGAAGTGCATTTGCTACACCTCAGACTCCAGAGCGTGCCAACACCCTGACCAGTCCATTGCCGAGTCCCCTGACTCTGCAGCAGAGGGCCATGGTTTTCATCAAACCTCTGTCCCCTGTGCACATTCAGCAGACTGTATCCCCACATCAAGTGGCCCTGATCGGTGTACAGCAGGTATAAACAAACAGCGTGGGCCTCTAAACCAGACTTAATCTTTTCGGCTTTCAGACTTCATGGCACACATGGATTTACATGCATGTCATCAGTTTTCTTGGCGGTGTTTTTGAGTTAGTTTCAGTTGTCTCACTGATTTAACAGTTTGAGAGAGGTGCTTCTGATTGTCTGATTAGACCTGAAACAAGTGTTTTATTATTGAGGTGATAGGATATAGTGTTCATATAAGATCAATGAAATGAATATACTAATTTGGTTGAGAAATATTAGTCTAACTAATTATTGTCTGTTTTCTAGCCCCTGATGGCCACCCCTAAAGGGAGCGGGGTCCCCCAGCACAGCTTCTTTCACACACCGGTCTCCCTTTCGCCTCTGGCTGCTGTAGTAAACACTGCCGGACAATCATCCATCAAAACTGTACACATCCCTCAAAGAAAGCTGGACGTTACCACTGATGAGTCCTGAGGGCCCTGAAGGATCTTAGAGTACATATTTGTGTGTGTGGGTGTTGTTTATGTTGTGGGTGGATGGGTGGTTTTTTTTTTCTCCCCCTTTTTAACCTGTTTAGCATTTACACAGTATTCATTACCTCTGAAAACATTTCACAGCAGCTTCACTGCCTTCATTCTTATGACAGCCAGCTCTAAAAAAGCAGGTTTATCTCGATATTCATCAACACTACCGTCGTGCTCATTGTGATGCTTATGTGGTCTGTTTCACAGGAATAGAATGGCATGGGGAGAAATGCAAGAATAAGATTTTTTTTTTTTTGTTTGTTTTGGGTTTTATTTGTTTGCTTTGTTTTTCCATTTCTGCTAATATGGATATTTTTATTCCTTTTTTCAGTTTGCCAGTACTAGTAAAATGACATCAGCACTTGAGTAAAATCTAGCGAGATCACTTTTGCACATACAGCATGTACATGTTAACTGTTACTCCTTGAATGGAATTGCTGAGAACCTGTGAATATTTGTAAGACATCCTAAGACAAATGAGAAATTGTGAGATTAATTTATAAGAAAATTACACTTGTGTCTGATGTCCTGCTAAATTTAAAAATGCTTAATAAATTTTAAATATGTATTTTGTAAAAAAGAAAAGAAAAAAAATGCATCCTTTGTCGCCGTCGTCGCCAACTTATGGACAGATCGCATTTACATTCCCTCTCTAAATCCCTTCATCCCCAATTGTTTGTGGCAGATGGCTGCCCCACCCTGAGCCTGGTTCTGCTGGAGGTCAAAAGTTTTTCCTTCCCACTGGTGCCAGTGGCACAGGTGGGTCTAAAACTATTTTTAAAACTGGGAAATGGGACTAGCACATTATTTCTGGGTCTTGATCATCTGCTTTCATAGTTTGAAGGATCCACTGCAGAGTTGTTCTGACCTTTATCCTAAGATGAAACCTTTATATCGTAATAGGAACGGTCTGTCCTGGGATTATGAGGCCCCCACCCATAAGACACAAGGGGCTCACAGAAGAGTTTAAGTATTAAAATGATTTCAAAGAAATAGTTAGCAGATGTGCAGATTTTGGATAGATACATTAGCTGGCTCTGTATTACTATCGTCAAAAAAACCAGTGAGTGTTCTGTCCCTCCTATAAGCTTCCCGTACATGGTCTTGATTGCTCAATCTTGAAGCTCTACTGTTTACTCTGCACTTTGTTTTTGTTTTCTTTAATTTGTCACCAGAGCTTCTGAAGTTAAATTTTATTAAACAGAATGCATTAACATAAAAATGTTAAATTAATTAAGCTACTTTACGTGGATCTGTTGTGGACATTTTATTCATATTGATTTTGTTTACTGGCTATTCTATTCTGTTCAATTTCATATGTCTATTTGCTACTTGTTCATGAGATATTTTTAGGCTCTTATCTCTTGATGGCCTAGCAGCTGACTGGAGACAGTCCTGAAAGCCTTCTCTCTTGAGCTTAAGTATGAAGTATCACTTCAGTAGAATAAGTAAAGAGATCTGACGTGATTCAAACGTCTGTGACAAGCTGTGTTTACTTTCCCTTGTAGGAAGCTTAGGACCAATCTTTAACATTTGTTCTGCAATTCATTTCAATTCAGTTATATTTATATAGCACCAGTTCACAGTAACAGTCACCTCATGGCAATTTATATTGTATGGTGAAGATCCTAAATATTAGAATGAAACTTCCAACAATTGCATGACACCCACGACCCTACAACTAGATGTGAAGATCACCAGGTCACTACCGCAGCTCAGCCATGTGTTCACCATCAGTGGTGCAACCAATAGTTATATTTAAATACACCATTCATGCATATAATCCTGTAATGCTTCTCTGCTGGTAGTCAGACTTTCCCGCACTCTCTCTGAGGGCAGAGCAAATGTCTGAGTGGCTGATGTTCAGGCCTCTTTCAGCTTGTGATGAAGGGTCAGAGGGCCCTGCTTAGTCACAAGTTATTTTAGGAGGATACTTTCATTGAAGTGTCACCAGTGGACCGTGGTGATGGTGAGACAGTATTTAAACAGCCCAGAAGCGCTCATCACCAGTCAGCCACAGAAGCAAGCTTGGAGTCAAGGTAAGGACCTGCTGCCTTTTGTATTAAAGCTCCCTTTCAGGGTTTGAGTAGTTACTCCAAGCTAAGTAAAGTACTTGATGATACTTTTACTTACTACTTTAATTTTTCTTGCTAGAACTCTGTTTACATTGACGCATTTATTATACACAACCATGAACGGCTGGCGGCACTTTCACATGAAATTTAGGATCTGTCTCAGTAATATTCAGTTGTTTTCAGTGTCATTTGAAGGAGAGACAGCTCAGCTTTTGTCTGTCCAATATGACAGTTAAGCCCCTGTTCCTGGAATATCACATACCAATGCTGTGAGGTGATGGGCAGCCTTTGATATTAGTGCAAACTGGGATGTCAGACGGAAGGCCAGCGAGGGCAGAGCTGCCATTCCTGAGTAAATGTTAGGATGGATGTTAGAGTTAAAAACTGACACATCGCAGTGAGACAATATCAGAACTGATTTGATTTGAAATCTTCGTAACCCTGACGACGTGTATTCACGTACATGCAGGAATGTACACATAGAGATTACACACACACAACCACCAGAAAACATCGAGATTTTATTTGTTTGTTTAGGTGAGGAGATGATTTTTAACCTTTTTTAAATTCAGTATAGTATCCTCTTTCAAATTTTATAAATGTAAAAATGTAGATAAGGTAGATCCTCTAAAACAGAGATTCCCAAAGTGTTGGGCCCGCCCCTTGGGGAGGAGCAGAGCCCAGAGCCATTACCGAGGAGGGGGCTGGGGGGGGCAGTGGCAGTATGAAAAGAAAAAAAAAAGAAAGCTTGGACCCTGCAAGCATTACGGACAGCTTTTTGACGGGGCTTCCACACAAACGCAAAGCAGGAGATGAAGCATCGTCAAATCTGTTTCCAAACCAACTTCATTCTAAAACAAAAACTAGAAAAATGGTGAAGCATGTCTGCCCTTTGGCTTCACCTGCACAAGTGCCAAGGTAGGTCTCCCCTGCAGAATTGGTTTTCCCTGTCGGGAGCACATGCTGGGCTCTCCAAATCACGAACACTATCCCACATTCTTGATTTTTAGTTCACAAACACTTCTTATAATGACTAACTAATCCTGAAATTTTGGAGATGTTAGCTGTTTATACAGTAAAGTTACAGCGGGATAATAATGTCAGGCTGATCTTGCCGTAATTTGTCCCCCCTGTCCAAATCACTGACAAACAGTATGCCACAGTTGTTTATGTTTTTTAACCCATTTTGCACAGAGAGACATTTAAAAAAATGTATTGATAGCAATGTTCAATATTATTACACAGGAGAAAACAACTACAAGTAAAATTACACCATGAGGCCTCTGCTTTTCTAATTGGAGGGACAGTAACTGCGTGTGTAGTCTATATGTAAGCATGTAAAAACTGAAGATATTAAGATTAGCAGTAACAGTATTTTGTCTCTACCTGCAATTCATCTCATGTAAACCATAACATGGCGCACAGTCTGACGTAGAAAAAGGCACATACCTTTGACATTACGTGACAAACTGTATTCCTCGTCCACACAAAACCCAAAAACAGAGTTTTTAAAAAATCTCAGTTTTCGGTGATTTGAAGCGCCGTTTACGTGTGGACTCAAACGCATAGAAACAGCTGCGTTTTCAAAGGTGTAGGTTCACAAAGTTAGTAGTTTATTACTACTAATTTACTTGTAGTAAATGACTACCTGTAATTTATTGCAGTTTACTTTTTTGTTCAATCGTTTACTAAATGTTTGAGGTGTGAAATAAACCGCAATGGAGTTTGAAAACAAAATATGGGTGTGTGTTAGGTGGTGGGGGGCGCGAAGATTTTTCTTGGAAACAAAGCGGGGCCTAGCAAAAAAGTTTGGGAACCACTGTCATAGGAGGTCATCTGACTGTTGATGTTTTCTCTGTATTATTGTAGGGTCATTACCTAACAATATAAAAAAGAGGTGACTATTGTTGTGATTTGGTGCTACATAAATAAAACTGAATTGAATTGGATTTTTAATATGATTACATACATGTACAGAATACTGGAAATCAAGTCAGTCCATACATTAACACTGATTTAATTGCACGATGTTTTACTTGTCTATGAGTAAGCACATGCCAACAACAGTGGGAAGGAAAATTCCCTTTTAACAAGAAAGCTCCAACAAAACATGGCATACCAAAGGGCAGCTATCTGCTGAGAGCAGTTGGGGTTGAAGGAAGTAAGACAGAAAAAAAACTCCTTGAGGGGACTGTTGTTTTGATTTGGGGCTGTATAAATAAAATAATTGTATAAATAAAATAATTGAATTCAACTGAATTGAAAAAAGAAGACCAACCTTAGGCAAGTGGTGTATAAAAACATAGTGAGTGTAAAGAGTGAGGGAAGAAGAAATGCTCAGTGCATTATAGGAAACCCTTAGCAGCCTAGGCCTAATGCAGAGTAGGATTCAGGGTCACCTGATCCAGGCTAACTTTATCAAAAAGGAAGGTTTTAAGCATAGTCTTAAAAGTAGAGAGGGTGTTTCAAATCCAAATTGGGAATTGAAATCATATTTACATTTCAGTTCTAGCCTGGAAAACAAGACAACAGATCAATAGATTGTTTGAACTACTTTATTCATTTATTTTGATTTACTCTTGAAGATGCCAAACTGGGGAGGAGGAGCCAAATGTGCAGCCTGTGAGAAGACAGTGTACCATGCAGAAGAGATCCAGTGTAATGCAAGGAGCTTCCACAAGACTTGCTTCATCTGCAGTAAGCAGACCCGCACTGCCCCAACAGAGGGTGTCATGGTGGATCTGGAGAATCATGCAGATATGTGATAGAAGTAATTTACACGTAAACCCCCCCTCAGCTATTTTCCTCCTTCCATTCACCTTTGTGTATCCCATCTGGGCCTGCATCATTACTCAGCAGTCCCTCTGTATTTTTCTGTGTTTAATGACCTGCCTGCAAAGCTTCTTTGATTCTTCCACCCTGCTTCTGTTTGGCTTGCTTGCTGATTTCATACAGCCACAAGTGCTTAACTGGATCACTCAGTGGCAGTTTATTTTCCCAGTTTACTGTCCCCTACACCAAAACATACACTCTCCAGCTGGTCAGTAGCCTGTGTGACTGCTAGATTGTTCCACTGGGAGCTCAGAAAGGCCTCTGTGAAAAGCTCACCCATCTTCTGAGTCTTCATCTTTTCTCGAACTTTCACCTCATGATCCCCTCTCTTTCTACAAATAGAAATACAAGACATCAGACTATGTGTAATGTTACTGCTGACTGATAACACTAGCTAGGTGGGTGCTTTATTTAACCTCCATTATACCATCATGACATTCTACTGAAAACATCTCACACAGTCTCATGGTCAGCATGGTACTAAATTTGTGTGTTTCCTTCACACAAGTGAGCTGCAGAAAGGGGCTGGACAGTACAACAGTTGCAGCGCATGAGTCTGAGATTTACTGCAAGTCCTGTTATGGCAAAAAGTACGGGCCGAAAGGATATGGGTACGGGCAAGGAGCTGGCGCTCTGAGCTCTGATCCTCCTGGACAGGATGCAGGCCCTCAGCCTCATGAGTAAGTGTTCATGACAGATAAAGACAGAGCACCTTATAACCTTAACCTTAACTATGACCGAAACAGTGGTGCAGAGGCAAATAACCTTAAAGAGAAAAATTGCTTTAAAAAATCTACTTTGACCAAAGATGACATCACACAGCTTCTCTTTTCTAGCTCCAAACCTCGACCAGCCTCCTCAAAATCCACCGCCAATAAATTGTCCCAGAAGTTTGGAAGTTCAGATCGCTGCCCTCGATGCTCCAAAGCAGTCTATGCAGCAGAGAAGGTGATGGGAGCAGGGAAGGTAAGGACCATCCTGTTATTCTTTGTGTGCATCTAAAGTATGACTTAAATTCAAAGTTACTTGCTGTTGCCCAATCAGACAAACAATTTAAATTCACACCTTGTATCTCTTCTAGATGTGTATTTTTATTGCTGATTATTGAGTACAGCAAAAATCAAAGACACAATACCAAAAAAAAACCCCAACCCAATCAGTTTGGACTCTTTAGGCCACTTAACGATGAAATCAAGGCTTAGCGCCTGATGTAAGTGTGCCACATGTTCCTTATGGGTCCACCAGCTGGCCAGGAATTCCTTCCCCAGAGCGGAGTCCACGCCAGCCTCATCTCAAGCAGACGAGGAGCATCCTCCTATCCCCCTCTTGTCCCTTCACTGGGCCCATCACATCCCAGCCCAGCTCGCATTCTGCATTGGAGTCCCTCATGCGATGCCACCACAGCTCCCCTCGCGTCAGCGTCCTGTAAATAAATAAATAGGGGCCAGAGCAATCATCCCGGAAGAGGCCCTGGCTTATAACTATGGCAGCCCTTTCCCAAAACGGCTGTGCCCGTCATACGACAGTGGGGAGAGTGTTACTCACATATGCAGGCAGAGGTACACATCTGCCCGGCGGTCGATTACACGCAGCGCCTCCCACTGTTGCACTTCTCACAACAGTCTCCCACTGTCTCCCAACTCTTTTTCACCTGACCTTCTTGCATTCCTCTTCATGTCTGGGGCTTCTCTCCTCCAGTGCTCAGCTAGCCTGCTTTAGGTCTTTACACAGCTGATAGGCCACCTCTAGACATACCCATACCTCAGCAGGTGATCCCTATCAGCTAATTGTCCCATGCTCAGCCAATCCACAGTGGATTAAAACAATGTCAAATAAAACACCAAAAACCATGCAATACAAACAGAAGAATAAAATCATAAAACTAAACTCGCAAATAAACTAAAAAAAATCAAAATGAAACCAATATAAAAGATAAATATAAAGTTCCACTGTGTGACAATATCATGTAAGGAACTTTGTAGCACTTTGTTATTAATAATCACAAATATGTGCGTCTTTAGCCTTGGCATAAAACCTGCTTCCGCTGCGTTCTGTGTGGTAAAAGCCTCGAGTCGACCACAGTGACAGATAAGGATGGAGAGCTGTACTGCAAAGGTACACATACACACACAAACACACACACATTGTAAAGATGGTTCTTGTTTATCTTCATTGCACTTTAAAACCAGAACATTTAATATTTAACCAGAACTACAGGAAAAAACCAAAGCAGCACACAGTACACACGGGTCATATTTGAAAACTACCTCTAATTGTTGATTATTGACTCAGTCAATTCTCGTTTTTCTCTGCAGTTTGTTATGCCAAAAACTTTGGCCCCAAAGGATTTGGACTGGGCAACGCTGCAATGCTGGAGGAACGACAGTAAAAACATGCTTTTAATAAGCCTCCCACTCATCGTGCGGCAGCTGTCTCAGGGAGACCTTTGCACTGCTGTAAATTCAAAGTTATTTTTAAAACTGGCTAAATTGTTCTTGTAATGGTTCAATGCAGAATAAAAGCATTTTATTACCTTAAAATTGGTTTTAATGCAGTTTATTAAAAACATCTTGAAAGACTAAGAGCAGAGCATAAGAACAAGAGCTCAACAGCTTTCTGTTGTCTTTGTTACATATTATAGTTTTGATGATAACAAACGTGCCTGAATGTATTTTGTCCCCTGTTATTGTTGTGGTGCAAAGACTTTTCTTGCTAAACTGAATTACTACATGTTATTTGCAATCATAATTCTGTGCGCCCCCTTAATAGGAATATCAAATCAGCAAGCGATAAACAAATACAATGAGTTAATATTTCCAGAAAAATTATGTGTTGGCAGCCAAGCAGAGCGACACTGGATGACTCGTTGAACCAACATCACAGTGGCTATCTCGTATTATTGAATTAACGGAGCTGACGACACACAGAAAAAACATTAATCAGATAAAAGTGTCTCCAAATCATGACTTACAATTAAATTTTAACAGAGTTACCTGTAACCTTGTTTTTTTGCCAGTCCTGTTTGGTTCTGTAGCAGTCAGAATTATTGTCGGAAGGCCAAGAATGATGCCCAATGGATTTGTTTTACCAAGTGGATCATCATGGCCTTGCCATATTATTATTTATTTTATTTTCGGTTGTTAGAGATGGGACAGACATGACTGAGGGATAGGAAAGGGAGAAAGAAAGAAAGAGAGGGAGGGAAGGAAGGAAGGAAAAACAGACGGGAAGAGAGACAGTGAGAAAGGGCACTTCAAAAAAATAATCTGGATCACCTGTTGAGAGAAGAAAAATCAGAAGAGAAAACAAACAAAAGAGAGAGCAACATAATAAACACAACACCATTGCAATAATCTAGCTAAGAGTAAATGACAGTAGATACTAAACACTGAATGTTATTGTGCAGCACGCAACATCAACAGCACGCAATGTGCTTTGAGGTAGCAGCCAAGAAAGGTGTAGTTTGTGTCTGTGAACACCCATGCGTACACCTGTGTGCACACACCCAAAGAGGACCATCGGAAGGGCAACCGTGCCACCCTCCTGGGAAGAGCTGAGGAGAACCCCAGACAAGGGGTCACCTGGCAGCGAGTGTGGTGAGGGGAGATAGGCCTCCATACCTTGGAGGGCCTGAGATGTACCCAGAGAGGTGGAGTCTCAGACCCAACCTGACATATAGACACAGATGAACAGGCACACACACAGACAAATAAATACTTGGCACTCACCCAACGTGGAGACAGACACAAATAGACACTGTACACACAATCACACTCCCCAAACATACTCTATACTAAGTATTTGTAACTAAGTAACCAAGTATTTGTACTTTGGTACTTCCTGCCTTTGCTCTTTGCTAAGATTTTAGAATCACTGTGGAAAGTTTTGAATTAGTACCTGGTTTTAAGGAATGAATACAATGAATATAAGTCGATCAAAAGTGCTCAAATACAACCACTCAGACTTAATAAACCAAAGGAAATCAGTTCAGTCAATTAAAATGTCAATTAAATTTTATTTGCAAAATACCTGTTGACAAGACGCTGCTTCAAGGCACTTTATATTGTAAGGTAAAGACCCTACAATATTACAGAGAAACCCAACAATCCGAAGACCCCCTATGAGCAAGCACTTGGCGACAGTGGGGAGGAAAAACTGCCTGTTAACAGGCAGAAACCTCCGGCAGAACCAGGCTCAGGAAGGGGCAGCCATCTGCCGCGACTGGTTGGGGGTGAGCTAGTGACACAGATGGAATGTGTTCATGTCACTTCCTCACAGCAGACAGATGTTATTGTCTGTGAAGGTTCTCAGTCATCCAGGTCATCGTAGTCAAAGGAGCTTGTAAAGAAAAGTGTCTGGACTTCTTTAAGTTGCTTGAAGACGTTCCACCTCTCATCCGAGAAGCTTCTTCAGTTCTGAAAAGACAACTGAAGAAGCTGTGCCTTCTGCGCTTCTGCCTGCTTTTGTTTGACGAGCGCCAGTTGATTTTTCACAGCAAAATACCTGGTCTGAGACTTGGATAGCTCTGCTTGAATCATTTCTCGTTCGCTATCCTTCTCTTCTGTGTCTTTTCTCAGCGATTTTATGGTGTCCCTGACTTTGCTGATCACGGACTTGGCCTCAGACACCTCCTTATTAAGTGTTTCATGCTGAGGCATGAAACACTTAATAAAGTAAACAGACTACCTTTATAATCCCAAAGATTTCGAAAAACACCCAGTCCAACCATTTTGAAATAATATTTATATACTCTAACATCACTTTTGCTCTCGACATACTTTTGAAGAGCTCAACACAATCAGTATTTCGTCCATTATCAATCTTATACTTTCTACTCAAGTAAATTTCCAACTTTGCTTGGCCCAAGAAAAAAACAAAACAGCAATTGTCCCTTTTTTCTTCTTCCCCTTTGTCATATGAAAAACCAAAAATAAAACACTGTTGTGCGAAAACTTCTCCAAAGGATTCCCGAATACCATTAAGTACTGAAAATCAATCAATCAATCTGAAACACTGTACAAAACAATGAAAAATAGTTTCTCTCATTGAACAAAAAGGACATGCATCTGAAGACCCAGGGTTTATGATGGACACAAAAGCATTTACCGCAATGATACCATGTAAAATCCGCCACTGTAAATCACCAGCTTTCTTGGTCAATGGTGGCTTGTACAGCGACCCCCATACAGGGCCCACATCAAAACCAACCTTAAAATGTTCTCACCAAGGTTTTGAACTTCGATATCAAGTGGCAGCACGGTGGCACGGTGGTTAGCACTGTTGCCGCACAGCAAGAAGGTCCTGAGTTCAATTCCACCATCAGGCCGGGGTCTTTCTGTGTGGAGTTTGCATGTTCTCCCTGTGTTTGCGTGGGTTCTCTCCGGGTACTCCGGCTTCCTCCCACCGTCCAAAGACATGCAGCTTGTGGGGATAGGTTAAAAATTGCCACTAGGTGTGAATGGTTGTCTGTCCTTGTGTGTTGGCCCTGCGACAGACTGGCGACCTGTCCAGGGTGTACCCCGCCTCTTGCCCTATGACAGCTGGGATAGGCTCCAGCGCCCCCCGCAACCCTGAAAAGGATAAGCGGAAGCGGATGGATGGATATCAAAACTACTATGAGTTTCTTGAGCAAACGCTATGTCAATGCATTTAGATTTTAAAAGGTCAAAATACATCGCCCTTTTTCCATGTCCCTTGCACCATTAAGGTTCAAGGATGGGATTTTAAAGCTACTCATAACCATACAGAAAAAGATCCATAAAAAAACAAGAATACAGCATTGTATCTGCTGTTTTTCCCCTGTCAGGTATAGCATCAAACTCTGGCTCTAATTTTCTGCATCAGTTTTCGCAGTCTATACACTTCAGTGTCCCTCAAACCATCAGGGGTCCTTTGTCGTATCAACCATTTAGCTGAATCAAGAAACAACTCTCTATCAGGGAAAAAAAATCTTGTATAACCACATCTCGCTTCCCTTTGGTTACTTCCAAAAAACTCTTGTTCTAAACTGTACCCATTACTTCTCTGACCATCAGGAATAGAAGAGTCAGATGACTCTCTATCACTATCACTCTCTCTTCCACCCTTTTCGTTTGCCTGCATCTTTTTTGGCTTTGCACCTTTAGAGTCCTTAGGTTTCCTTTTTGTATGTGGAATCTTAAAAACACTTTCATTATCCCCAAACAAATTCCTGTCACTGTGGA
Source organism: Haplochromis burtoni (assembly GCF_018398535.1). Taxonomy (NCBI): domain Eukaryota; kingdom Metazoa; phylum Chordata; class Actinopteri; order Cichliformes; family Cichlidae; genus Haplochromis; species Haplochromis burtoni. The sequence continues at coordinate 290,185 of NW_024582691.1, read as the reverse complement.
CCATTCCATCCACATCCATTTCCTGTTGCACTCCTACTGGCGTAGTTGTGTGGCCAAACTCCTCACACACTTCAGCAGAAGTAGCGGCAACCTCACTGGTCTCACATCCTGAAAACTCCGCCCGTCTTTCCATCTCCGACATTGAATGCTGGGGCTCCATCCCGTGTGTCACTTGCAGAAACACCTTTGCCCCCCTTACCTGCTGAGACCCTTGCCAAAGTACCTGCCGAAGTCCCCTCCCCTGCGTCGTCAGAGCCCTGCACAGTTTCAGCTTCATTATGCACCTTCTCAGGACAATTACGGACCGAATGCCCTTCCTGATGGCACCCAAAACATCTCATGGTTTCCGTTGTTGCAAAAATTGTGTAGGCAAACCCGTCAACCTTAAATTTCATAACTATGTTCAGCTCTTCATTCTCATTGTTTGGAATCATATACACCTGTCGGCGAAATGAAACAACATGCCTTAACTTCGCAGATTTACACCCAGAAGGGAGCATAAACATAGATGACACAATCTGACCATGACGTAACAAGTCTTTCAGCAAAATATCATCACTGATGAAAGGCGGCAAATTAGACAGAATGATCTTCTTTGCCGGATTCATTAGAGGAAAGACCGTGCTATACGTAGGGGAGAGTGAGGTAAGATGAGCCAGTGGGTAAGTTGAACCACCCCTTGTATCTAGGTAACTGTGTACATGTTTTATCATGTGACCATAAATCCAGGAAGCACTCATCATTTCCATCCTGCTATATTAAAGAGGAGCACATTGGAGAAGGGGTAAGTCTGTATTACACAAAAAAAAGTTTTTTACTTGTCAAAGTAAAATTTCTGCATATCAGGTAAATTGACTGTAATATTAAAACAAACGTATCTGTGTCTAAAATGATATATTATACATGTTGGTGGGTTTCTAAAATATAATATCATCTGAAGAAGTTTTCTAAAGATTAGCCTAAATTGCTAAGCTAGCCCGTTTTTTTCAAAATGGTGGCTATGGGGCAAAGTGAGCCAAAGGCTATGGGGTAAATTGATCCAATGGTTCAACCTACCCCACCATAAGGCACTGAAATTTATTTAAGGCTCTGACTTATTAAATAGTATTTTAGTTCAGTATACTGAACCCTTTTGTTGTATTTGTCATATGTTAACTATTATAGAAAAGATATCATGCCAAGGACCTACAGACGGAAGACCAGCTGGGGCTCAACACCCCTGGAGGAGATTGAAAGGGCAGCGAGTGAAGTCAAGGGAGGAAAGTCCATAAGATCAGTGGCTAAAGAAAGACAAATTGACAGGTCAACACTCAGGAGATATATTAAAAAGAGGGACACATAGGAGGTCAAATCGGTTGGCTATAGTGGAACAGCTTCAGCAAAGAGAGTCTTCTCTGAGGAGGTGGAGAAGGAGCTAGCAGAGCATATCAAGAAGCTTGCAGAGCAGTTCCAGATTTTTACCAGACCCTGTACATGCATGTGGTTCACGAAGTGACCCCAACCATGCTCGATATGTGTCTCCCACTGATATTCTACCCTTACCCAAAAGTCAGCAGCCCAGGAAACAAACAAATCGAAAGCGTGTGAAGACACGAATCCTGACTGATACACCTGAAAAGCAGGCAATTGAGAGAGAGAGCCCATGAAGAAAGGACAAATAAACTGAAAGGCAAAAAAGAAATAATCCACAAAAAGCAAGGAATGTGGAAGAGGAAACAAACCCAGACAAAAATTGCAGTGGAAAGCAGCTCTGAGGAGAGTGATGTTCCCATCCCATTTGAAGACACTTCTGAGTACACTTCTGACACGCTGAGTTCCAGCAATGAAAGAAGTGAACCAGATGTCTCAGACCTGGTAGTTGGTGACTTTGTCATCGTAAGATTTGCATCCAAATCCAGGAGCCACCATTACACAGGCCAATGTAATGGTGGCTCCTGGATTTGGATGCAAATGGTTGACATTTGCATCCAAATGGTTGACAGCTTTGCAGACAGCGAAGTGAGTGCCAGATTTCTCAGAAGAATCCGAGGGATCACTAGCAGTAAGAAACCCACGTTTGTGTTCAAGGAAAATGATGAGGCATCTTTCCCACGCAAGGATGTGCTGAAGAAGCTACCTCAACCTCAACAGGCTGGAGGAACTGCAGGGAGGGAGCAACAGTTCATATTCCCCTGCAACCTTGATCATTGGAATATTGAATAGTTCTTTTGAATAAATGGTTTTGAACTGGTGGTTTGTTTAGAAACCACCAGTTTCCAGGTTTGTTCTCACAGATTTACAACTGTTAAAATGGTTTGTTTTCACAATATGATCAGTTTTACATTTTAAAAACTACATGGTCAGTTTGCCCCAAGATGGCTCAGTTTACCCACTGACTAGGTTCAATTTACCCCTAATCTGGGGCAAGTTGAGCCAAAGGAGCATTTTTTTTAATAGGTCATTATTTTGGGCAGCGTCATCAGACATAGATTCTGATCATTACATTTGAAAGGAGACATCCTGAAATAAAGGAATATGTTATCATTCTATTTCTGTGTCATTTTTTCTCACATCCAGGGCAACATGAGTAAAAAGTGGCTCATCTTACCTCACTCTCCCCTACTTCTCAAAACAACTCCCTTCTCAACTATGCTATTCACTTTGTCAAAAGAATCCAGAAACATAACAACCGCATTATTCATCCTAGAAGCTGCCTTTATACTTTCATACCTAACAACTTCCCCTACAGCCAAACCACACTCCTCTACCAAAAAATCGGTACCAACCGGTATTTTAATACCATGCCGCCGGGAGAGGCTCCGAAAGCACCGCGCTCGCACCGAGCTAAGAGCTCAGCGCTGCCGAAAAGAAGACCAAACAAAAAACAAGTGAAAAAGGATTTTGCAACAGGACAAAAAAGTGAATTACCACTGTGAAAAAAGCAAAGTTCAAACGCTCACACTCGTTCTCCGTCCCCCACCTGCACTAGACCCTCACACATGCGCACCTGACAGAGAAAGAAAGAAAGAAAGAGAGGGAGGGAAAGAAAAACAGACGGGAAGAGAGACAGTGAGAGAGCAACATAATAAACACAACACCATCGCAATAATCTAGCTAAGAGTAAATAACAGTAGATACTAAACACTGAATGTTATTGTGCAGCACACAACATCAAGCGTAGGCAATGTGCTTTGAGGTAGCAGCCAAGAAAGGTGTAGTTTGTGTCTGTGAACACCCGTGCGTATACCTGTGTGCACATATGTGTGGATGAGTGCGCTTGTACTCAAACGGTTTCTCCTCGTAACTGTGTTTTTGCTGCTAGAGCGTGTGGGTAGCTACAGCCTCGTCCCAGAGGTCATGAAACAGACACACATATAAAAATGCACACATAGACCTGTAACCTGCAGTAAACGTGAGAAGGCTCTCGGACATAATTATTTAAGCATTCTTTCGGGATGGCTGTAGCTCAGGTGGCAGAGCAGGTCAGCCACTAACCAGAAGGTCAGGGGTCCGATCCCAGGCTGCTCCAATCTGCATGCCAAATATCCTTGGGCCACATGTTGCTCTCCGATGCATCCATCGGAGTGTGAATGTGTATGAATGTTATTAGATACTTAACAGCTTAGAAGAAGTGCTTGTGTGAATGAATTAGTTGTATGAAGTGCTTTGAGTGCTCAGACAGAGTAGAAAAGCGCTATATAAGAACCAGTCCATTTACCATTACCAGACTGTTTTTCTTTTAATTTTTTGTAAGTCTATGATGAGAATTAATCCATGTCTGGAAACTAGCTGATAGTGTTCAGTTTGTTGAGGCTGTTGCAGATATTCATTCATGCTTGTGAGCTCTGAAAATAAGGAGGACTAAAACTGTCAAAATAAGTTAATTAAAAAGTAAAGAAATGTTAAATGACTTAAAAGTATTTGCCATTAGGCTCAACAAATACAATATTAAAATACATGCAAGCATTAATCTTCAAGATTTGATTAGTAGTATTCAACTTTCTTCTTAAAACTAGCATAACCAAAAATTTCCACCAACTTTATCCAGCATTTCTCTTTTCTGTGGTGGTAGTTTTTTTTCAGAGTTTTTAAACAGAATAGTATATAGAATATCTGCACTGTAAAATTAAAACTCCAAGGTAACCACTAAATTAAAACAGCTTGTAAAGTAAAAAAACAAACAAAACAGATGATGATTAGGAGCAGTGTGAAAAGATTTTTGGCTCAGAAATAAAAATCTAGTCTTTCAAAAAACACTTTGGAAATTCTGGTTTAAATTACAGGGAGTGCAGAATTATTAGGCAAATGAGTATTTTGTCCACATCATCCTCTTCATGCATGTTGTCTTACTCCAAGCTGTATAGGCTCGAAAGCCTACTACCAATTAAGCATATTAGGTGATGTGCATCTCTGTAATGAGAAGGGGTGTGGTCTAATGACATCAACACCCTATATCAGGTGTGCATAATTATTAGGCAACGTCCTTTCCTTTGGCAAAATGGGTCAAAAGAAGGACTTGACAGGCTCAGAAAAGTCAAAAATAGTGAGATATCTTGCAGAGGGATGCAGCAGTCTCAAAATTGCAAAGCTTCTGAAGCGTGATCATCGAACAATCAAGCGTTTCATTCAAAATAGTCAACAGGGTCGCAAGAAGCGTGTGGAAAAACCAAGGCGCAAAATAACTGCCCATGAACTGAGAAAAGTCAAGCGTGCAGCTGCCAAGATGCCACTTGCCACCAGTTTGGCCATATTTCAGAGCTGCAACATCACTGGAGTGCCCAAAAGCACAAGGTGTGCAATACTCAGAGACATGGCCAAGGTAAGAAAGGCTGAAAGACGACCACCACTGAACAAGACACACAAGCTGAAACGTCAAGACTGGGCCAAGAAATATCTCAAGACTGGTTTTTCTAAGGTTTTATGGACTGATGAAATGAGAGTGAGTCTTGATGGGCCAGATGGATGGGCCCGTGGCTGGATTGGTAAAGGGCAGAGAGCTCCAGTCCGACTCAGACGCCAGCAAGGTGGAGGTGGAGTACTGGTTTGGGCTGGTATCATCAAAGATGAGCTTGTGGGGCCTTTTCGGGTTGAGGATGGAGTCAAGCTCAACTCCCAGTCCTACTGCCAGTTTCTGGAAGACACCTTCTTCAAGCAGTGGTACAGGAAGAAGTCTGCATCCTTCAAGAAAAACATGATTTTCATGCAGGACAATGCTCCATCACACGCGTCCAAGTACTCCACAGCGTGGCTGGCAAGAAAGGGTATAAAAGAAGAAAAACTAATGACATGGCCTCCTTGTTCACCTGATCTGAACCCCATTGAGAACCTGTGGTCCATCATCAAATGTGAGATTTACAAGGAGGGAAAACAGTACACCTCTCTGAACAGTGTCTGGGAGGCTGTGGTTGCTGCTGCACGCAATGTTGATGGTGAACAGATCAAAACACTGACAGAATCCATGGATGGCAGGCTTTTGAGTGTCCTTGCAAAGAAAGGTGGCTATATTGGTCGCTGATTTGTTTTTGTTTTGTTTTTGAATGTCAGAAATGTATATTTGTGAATGTGGAGATGTTATATTGGTTTCACTGGTAAAAATAAATAATTGAAATGGGTATATATTTGTTTTTTGTTAAGTTGCCTAATAATTATGCACAGTAATAGTCACCTGCACACACAGATATCCCCCTAAAATAGCTAAAACTAAAAACAAACTAAAAACTACTTCCAAAAACATTCAGCTTTGATATTAATGAGTTTTTTGGGTTCATTGAGAACATGGTTGTTGTTCAATAATAAAATTATTCCTCAAAAATACAACTTGCCTAATAATTCTGCACTCCCTGTAGATTGATGTGTTCTTAATTTTTCCTCACAAAACCCTGGAAGTATTGACCTGTTTCTTCTTTTCTTTTGTTTCTTTGTTTTGTTCGTCATCCCCTGCTGTATTCAGAGGCCCAAATCCACTCAGAACCAGTTAAAAAGACAGGCACAACATTGTTTTATTGAAGTTTTATAGTGGTCATTTGTATTAAATGCATGCAATTTTTACAAAAGTCATAAAACCAATTTTTCCACACATACAAAGTCTAATTCTTCTTTTCTGAACAGATAGTAAAAATAGTTTTAATGTGTTCATAAAAACAGGACAAAACCTCCATCACAGGTAGGCCTCTAAAGGTTCTGTTATTTTCCCTTTACTTACACTGGTCAAGTATAAGGCAGCAGCAGTCCGTACAAACAGCAACTGAATCAAATATCTACATGTTTCTTTGCGTTTTCCCAATTCTGAGTATTGCAGTCTCTTTCCACAAGGAGCCACCACATTAAAAAACAATAAATAAATGTCTGTGCTTTTGGTCCAGAGTCTGACCCTTGACCCTGAGCCTGGAGGAGGTCAGACCATGTCGGTGTGTCCGAACACATGCTGGTGGCCAGGTTGGAACTGCTGCGTCCAGTCAATGATGACCGGTTTGAAGAGTCCACAACAGCGGAGCTGGAAGAATGACACCAGGTTCCTCACCACGCCCAAACTATGAACACAGAATCAGAGAAAAGTGACTCAGCTGACCGACAACATAAAGTACGGGTTTAGGTAAAAAAAAAACAAACAAAAACGCACAGCACATGATTTGCCAGTAAATCCTAAAGAGCCCATGGCATGCTACAGACAACTAAGCAAACAATTTGTAAATATCAAGATATAAGTTATACGATAAAGACAAGAAGCACTACATGCAACTCACTTGAATGGATTTTGTCTCAGAGAGACAGGTTGCCCGAGTTTCCTCTGGCGATGTGTTAGATTTGTTCGCTCTACTGTCGTCAGTCCCAGGAATGCAATCTGATCTCACACACACACACACACACACACACACACACACACACACACACACACAATAAGGTATGTTGTTTGTTAGAGCAAGAAAAACAAAGAACTAAGCTTGGGGTAAAATTTAAAGACTTTTGTGAAGGCCAAAGCTGAATATTTCCATCTATATTTTAAAATGATTAAGCAAACAATCAAAACAAAATGGAAAGCTGGGAATTTTCTCTGGTCTCACCCAAAACACAGAATTTGTAGTAATTTATGTTGAATTCTGCCAACTAATCCCCTATTTTGAAACATTTACAGAAAATGCAATATGTGCGTGACAGTGAACACTATCCATATGATATACAGAGCCTTAGAACCCCATTAAGAAACTCCAAGCAGCGAGTCACCTGGTAGAGCTGCAGCAGCAGGGTCAAAGTAGACCAACTTGTATGATAGACGACCAGGACGAAGATGCAGAGCAGCCAGGGAGAGCACCCTATCAGGCCAGAGAAGGTACCCCACAGGCCCTGCTCCTCGTAATGCAGCATGCAATGAGCGGACCAGTCTGAAAGAAACATACACACGCATGTTCATCCAGGGTAAAGGTCATAGCATGTCAGATGGCGTGGCTACACTAGCTGTTGCAGAACTCACACATGACACAGCCGTACAACATCCAGGCTCCCATCAGCACGAGGGAGAACAGAAAGAGGATGAAGTAGTGATGGTTCCTCGCACCTGGGGAAAAGAAAATAATCAGATTAAAAGATGCAAAAAATTAAAAAAGGTGATAATTTAGTAGCAGTGCGTCAAAAAAAATCCAGTCACTTTACTGGACATTTATGGGAAAGTATTAATGCTCTCCAATAATATGAATGACTAGGGATCAGAGCACTTTATCTTCAGGAAAAATACTGTATAGTTTTTTAATGCATCCCTTAAGTCTTGATATACTAGACCTCCTAAATAAGACAAGACTTTCTCAGCTTTGTCTTCGTGGTTGACAGTTCTTCCTGCTGTTGCGTAATTTGAAAGTAACGAACAGGCTTGTGTGTTACCAATGCAGCTGTTGGTCCAGATGGAGTGGTGGTCCTGCTTGGCCACACAGGCATCGCAGCTGAAGCAGTGATTGGCTCTCATTGGCTTCTTTATCTGTAAAAACACATGGTATAAAATAGTACTGGTTGTCACAGTGCTAATGGTGCAGTGTTATTAAAGAGGTGGTTGCAGGTCAGTGGCCTTACCATACAAGAGGTGCACAATATCCTGGGGTCCAGACAGCCGGCTTCAGCCAACACCAACACATTCTGTCAACACAGAGAAACAAAACATAGCTCAGCTCCATGTAAAACATTTACATGGAATATTCTGAACTCTGTCCTTCTCACCATTTTCTTCTCCTCTTCAGTTGCTCTGATGAAGCCGGGGTCTGTCCTGCAGGTGCGGAGGTAGTAGTAGAGTAAAGCAGTGGCATTCAGAGTGAACAGTACCTGTACTGTGGCACTAGGCTGATGTGGAGTTTCAAGTTAAGAAGGTCTCTGTTCAGTTTGTCATCAGAATATGAATGAAACCCAGTTGCCTAATTTATTGGCCTCCAATGACAGATCTGTTTCTCTTTACTAATGATAAAACCATGCATCGCTCTTACAACAGAAAGAAAAAAACAAAACAAAACACACACCCTCAGAGAATCTTCCGGTTTAAAAGCATTATCCATCAAGTGCATTCATGAGTCTTGCTTATGTTTTTCATCTGGTACTGACTTGCTTCTCCCAAAGGAAATGCTTTAAGGTGTGGTTTCATTTTTTCAAAGGATATCTGGCATAAACCAGAGGCACCAGGTGACAAGCATCCAAAAGATTGAAGCCATGAGACTTGAAGCTTGTAGGTTGGACTGAAAGTCTGAGCCTGGGAAATTCCTGTTTCATGCAAACATTCATTACTAAATCAATAACACAGGTTTTAATAACAGTAGAGTACATTCGTGAATCAGTGGAAGTGTATCCTCACCTTGTAGCCAGATTAATCACACCTATCACACAGGCCAACAGGATCCCTTTGAGTAACCAGGATTCTGAGTCCATATCCACTATTGCACCAACACCTCCAAACAAAGCCGTGCAGAGTAAAAACTGCAGAAACACCTGAGAAATACAGGGAGAGGATTCTTTTAGAAGAGTCACTGTAGAATGCTAAAAACGTGTTATTTGAGACAAACGTACCCTGTATCTGTTCACGACTCGCAGGCAGCGAGAGTTGGAACGAAGCCTCTCCCGTTTGACCTGATTGAGCATGTGCATGAGCAACGGACTGTGCACTTGGTGAGCCAAGTCGATGGGTGTGTGACCCTGAAGAAGAACATTAAGAACCCCATGAAAAAATTAATCACTGATTCAGTTCAAAAGTGGGTATAATTGGAGTTCTTATAATTGACTGTTTACGCTGAGTACATGAACTCTATTGTCAAACGCAGTGCAAAAAACCCAAGTTTAACTTGTGTTAAACTCAAGTTTAAGGGCATACTTCTATTGTAGTAAATGAATCAAGAAACAGCTTATTTATTGTCAGTCTGCAGATACATGCAAAGCTATTCAGAGACATGGAGTGAGCAATACTATTCAGTGCATTCTCCAAGAAAATCTTGGGTTTTTTTTTTAGTGAGCTCAGCAACTCAGACTTCATTATAGTGGGCATCAAGAGTTAATGGAATACTGTGCATTGCCTATTCATTATTTCATATGCAAGCATTTAGAGCTGAATAATGATGAAAGCAAGGTGTACCTGTTACTTGGCCTGATCTACTAAGATGGCTTACTTACTTAATAGTGAACAAAGCGCTCATGCAGAGATTAAGCAAACACATTCAGTTGAAAAACAAAACAGTGTGCTCCTAGAATATACACCTGGAGTATCCAGTTCAAAATCCTACGTCTCCTAGAAAACCTGACCTCTGAACATTGACTTTATCATCGGGATTCAAAGTCATATGACAGTAGCTGCGCCTGTGGGATCAACTCCTACAGTTCCTCGTTCTCGAGTTATCGCTTTCACAAACTTAAGTGTTCACGCGCCCACCTCACCGCTTGCCTGCCTGACCCAACAGGGTGATGACATTACCCATTTAGCCTTTTACAGCTAAAGGTTAATAAGAATAATATTCTGTTTATGTATTCCAACATTATGCACTCACAATAATGTAAAAAAAAAGAAAAAGAAAAAAAAAAGAAAAGTGTTTGAATTTATTGAAGCTCACGTTAATGTTTTCTGCTTCCACACTGGCCCCAGCCTCCAGCAGGATGTGGGCAGCATCTACATTTCCTGCCAGCACAGCACAGTGCAGTGGAGTGTTCCTGTTGACTTTGTCCACAGCGCTCACGGAGGCATTATTTTTGATTAAAAAGTTTGTTGGTTCAGGCCTGTGACAGAAAGGAAACATCTTACTTTGTTACAGCATATTTAGATACTATCAGAATACTTTTAGCAATCAGAAAAAAAGGATTATGCTAACAAACTATACTTAATTTCTTATCAAGACAAGCAATCAAAGCACTGGGGTTAAAAAAGAGAAAGAGGCCTTACCCGATAATCTTCTGTGCTGCTAACATTAGCGGCGTCTGTCCATTGCAGTCAGGCCCGTCAACTTCCTGGAGGCAACGGAGAAATTGAGAAACAAAACCACAACTTGCGCAAAGTGAGAAGCAAATGTAATCAGAGAAAGTGTGAAAACAGAAGTGTTGCAGAGAGAAAGAGTGGGGTATAAAGTGATGTGTATGTCTGACCTGTCCCTTAGCTATAAGATAAGCTGCTATTGCCATGTGTTGGAAGAGAATAGCAAGGTGGAGAGCCCTGTAGCCCTCTCCATCTGCAACAGAGGGGTCTGCTCCATATCTCATTAGCTGGATTACCATGGGGAGGTGGCCCTGTCTGGTCATTCAAACAAAAACATAATAATGGACAAGTCTTAAAAAACCCAGCAGACTAGTTGTAAAACAGTTACGTAGCCTCACTGAGGACACACTGCCAAAGTGCATAATCTCTTCTAATGCAGGTAAACTTTAACCAATGGTTGCTGGTAAACCAAAACTAAAGTAAAATAATGCATATGCAAAACAAAGCAAAGCAGCCCAACCCAGCTCTATATCGTGCACAGCCATATAGTCACCTTATGGCCCAATGAAGTGGAGTAGAGTTCAGGTCTCCGCCCAGCTGGTCTACTATTGCCCCTTTGGAAATATAATACCTGTTAGAAAACAAAAGAGAACAGATGTAAAGATCATACTTCAAAATATTTTGTGGGTTTTTATTATTTGTATTCATTTATTTGTCTCCCTGGTTTCCAGTTTTTGTTTAGCTACTATTTGTTAATTATTTGCATTATTATTCATAAACTTAAGTGCCGAAAGAAAGCCTGTGTTGGTTATATATAAAATGCAAACTGATCATTTGTCACAATTGTAGTATAGATTCAAGAAATTGTCTAGAATAAATAATTATACCCCCCGATTTGGTGTGTTGTGATCATTTGCAGTAGATGTGTTCACAAAACAGATTTCCATTTCTTTCTTTCTTTTCGTTGTCAGACTGAGATGAGATCTAAAGGCCTTACTTGACCAGCTCTAAGCGGTTGTTGATAGCAGCCCAGTGCAGCAGAGTGACGTTCTCTTTGTCTGGCTGCCTGACGTCATATCCAGCTTCCACCAGCTCCTTACAGCGCTCCAGGATTCCAAACCTGCGGAAACACACACACACACACACACACACACACACACACACACACACACACAC
>NW_024582691.1:266579-278587 GCF_018398535.1 Haplochromis burtoni | reverse complement strand
ACACACACACACACACACACACACACACACACACACACACACACACACACACACACACACACACACACACACACACACAATCAAAAAACAGTGCTCTGCAATCAAATTAAATCCAAACTACAGATAAACTGAGGAGATGCAACAAATGTAGATAAAATATGTTAGAGAACTAAAAGTACAATGTGACCTGGAAAAGCAAGTTACTCAAGAAGGACTTTTAGAATGTGGAAGACAAAAAATAAAACGTATACACATACTTTTCCCTACAAAGTCATGGTTAGATAAATAGATAGAAGCGGTTCTATTGGTTTTTTTTCTATTGTTCCCCGGCTTAAACAGCGTGAGTGAATTCTGCTTTTATTTACCTCTACTAACTGATCATTAGCCGCAAATCCTTACATGTACTTATCTCAAAAAAACTAAAGCACATCAACAAGTGCATCCATTCTTTACATTTCTAAATTGGATATAAACTAACACGTGCTATATCTTGTTCTACATTATATCATAAACAAAGATTATGAACAGCTGAAAACAGGCCTACAATTATCAATATTACCATTTATTTAGAGTCACGAAAGAAAGAAAGTTTTCACAGGGCTCTGTGCAGTCCTGTGAAAAACTAGGCCCACCCCATGATTCAGTAGCTTGTAGAAACACCTTTAGCGCCAATAATTTGAAGTACTTTTTTTTTATGACTTTATCTGTTTCTCATATCACTGTGGAGGAATTCAGACCTTTTACAACACTGGCAACATTTGTCTTCTTTCCAGCATTTCTTTAGGTCACTGAGTTTTGCAGGCAGGTTTCTTAAAGTCCCAGCACAGCACTAAGGTCTGAACTTTGACCTTTGTCTTTATCTTCTTATCTTTTTGTTCTAGATTTGCTGCTCTGTTTTAGGACTGGAATTAAAGATTATTTTGTTAGTGGACTAATCTGCCAATTACTTTGATTAGTCAATTAGTCACCGATTATTTCAATAACTCTTATCTCCGCTTCCTGTGGGCAAACCTATTTTAGGCTCCAGTACCTCACCTGCTCAGTCTGCCCAACGGTGAATATGACCCTGTTGTCTTGTCCCGCAGCAAATTAAAATAATGACCCAGGAAACATATGAATTTGAATATAAATTAAAAAACAAAAACCCATGCAAATAAGAAACTAAAAATAGCTTCTGTCCATCAGTTCAAACAAAGATCCAAATTAAATCAAAAAGATTTTATTTTCCAGTACAAAAGTACAAGTTTCCAAACTTTACAGATGATACAGTTCACGAATTCCCACCTCACTCCCACATGCTCAGGAGTGAGGTTTGCTCTCATCTTTGAGATGTTCTAGCTGCTGATAACTATGCTGAAGATGCTCTCTGTCATGACCTCAGCCATTTGAGAGGTCCATGAGCCTCTTTACAGGACACTCAACTCATCTATACACCTGTGCTTAATACTAGTAAAACAGAACAAATCTAAGGCTCTAAAAGACAGTTACTAGTCCCAAATCTCAGTGTTTCTTAGATGGTGTAGTGTTTAAAATATTAGAAATTACATGTTCCACTACTTACTGTGATGCCTTCACTATGTCCCAACTGCTGCTATCGTCCATGTGTGACCGTTTCTTTGGTTGCTCCCTGATGTCAGTCAGATCTGCATTTTTCCCGAACTGTCCGTAAAAACCCGGCATGAATGGATTCACCATCCCTCCAAATCCTGCCGGTCTTGGCCCATGACTGTGAGAATGGCCTTGATGCCCATGGTGACAGCTGTCATGCATGTGGCTGTGATCCTGCAACATGCACACGACGAGACACTTATTTAGTCCAAAGTGGTCCACAGGGAACCTTTAAAGTGGCAGAGACCGTGGGATCAAACTGTCAAGTCCAAATTGAGCCCAGCCAAAGCCCTTTGCTGCCATCCCTCTAATTTTTCTGACTCACTGTATAGAGACTGAGGGGCTTGGTACTATGGCTATACCATGAGATTAAATCAATTTGTCAACTTTAGCAACCCAGAGTTTATTTCTGAATCAATTAATCTGTCTGTGACTGACAAACTCAAGGCCTCACATAAGGCTTTCAGACAGTATGATGTAACGCTTATCTGTTATTCTATGGAATAAACTAATAAGTGCCTTTTTTTTAAGTTGACTTTCAGAAATAAAACCTTGGTATTCCCAAACAAGCACCCCCAGAGAATTTTTGCCATATAATATTCTCCACAGCGAAACCGGTATAAATGTTCATGTGACATAAAAATATCATATTGATATCACTGCTATAACAAAGCCATGTGTTTACATTCCTTGGTCTGTGCAATGAGACAAGTCCAAGCATATCTGAGAGTGCCAAAAGAGACATTTAAGTACCTTAAAATTAAACTACTTATTAATTAACATCTGACATACTTTTAACACAACTTCTGCAGTTCTGTTTTCAAGGGAAAAAACTACCTTAGACTACATTTGTATTTACATCTAGCTTATGCTGTGTCACTGGATAATAATGCTGTTGCTTCCAATTTGTTTCGGTACATTCACACTAAAAATAAGGAAGCTTCTCACAGATGACAGTAGCTCTATGGAAAAGAATGACGGAAAATCCCCTTCATTTACTTACACTTATGAATGCTGCTTCCTGCCAAGTTGCAAGTATCAATAACACTGCTCAGTTCTATTTTTTTCCATGCAGTCAGAAATATCGTGCTATAAATTTGAGGCTGTATCAACCACCCCTAGTTATGCTTTCATACTTTTTTGACACACAAATACAAACTGGAGGCAGACGGAGAACGATGTGTTTGGCTGAGATTGACCTATGACAGCTTATAATGATGGATCTATCCATAATTAACGTAGAATGAGATGACTAAAAGCTCTTGTAGGTGTAATGTATTGTGGCCTAATACTTTTTGTCCATATACTGTATATAGCAAAATATATATCCTAGGCAAACACAAGGTGATGTACGGTCTAAGGGAATGCTCACAGTAAGTAGCTAACTCATTTGCTAAATACATTGTTGGAAATTTAGTATAATTTTCCCTTTATAATATAAATCAATCATCGCACAAGTTTATCATTTAGAGAAGGTTTCAGATGAAAGCTGTGAGAAGTTTGCACTGCGCTGAATATGTAGATAAATCTTGCGTTGTTGAGTTAATCCCACCCTACTACTGCAGCACTAGGCAGCTGTTTTATCTTCTGGGATAGATGGATGTGCTGGATGCGTTTTGCTGTCAGTCTGGATTAGAATAGATGTTTAATACTGATGGTCACACTGTGAATACAACAGGCTGCTGCCGTGATCTAGACAGATGGCTAATTTACCAACATATGGTAAAAGCTGCACGCTTTCTGGCTGTTATGAGTATTAATACATGTGGATTTAGCTGAACACACGCAGCTCGGACAAGGACTGGGACTTGTGTGCTGGAAGAGGATTACAGCGTCATGATAATGGGAAAGGTAAAACAAACAAACAAACAAAAAACCCCAAACCCTCATCTGTTTGTCAGTTAATCATCATGTCAACCAGATAAACCAGAAAGCACTTCCGTAAAGTCAGCACCAGAGGTTTCACGTCAAAGAAATGAGCTAAATGCTAGGACGCTTTGAATTCAGGTAACTAGCTGCAGGTTCACTATGCCTATGAAGCTAACGACGACGAGCCCTGATTTAACTCGAAGTCTATCAGGCAGGTTATTACACGTTACACCAACTCAACACAAGCTAAAATTTAACAGCAAGCTAGCTAATTGACAGCTAACAAAAATAACATAACTGAAAAAATGCCCATGAGCCAAGTGTCAACACGATAAATCAGAAACGACATAAAACAAGACAAAGAAGCAATTATTATGTATAAATTGTCTTACATTTGCGTCTTCGTTCCAGTCCATTTTGTAGTCGAGGAGGGAAGGGAAAGTTACTGCCGCTGGATAGGCAGGTTTAGAGTTTGACTTCCGGCGTTGGCTTTTCAGATTAAATGTCTATTTAAAAAATGTATGCGTCACAATTTATACAGTATCGCATAAAAAACAAAACAACAGGAGTGTACAGTCTACATATACACACACAAATCACAATAAATTCTTTGAGAGGCAAAATCTTTAGCCCACCTCAGCAATAGAGCAAAAGATGGCTCCCTCTGCCAGGAAAATACTTCCATCACCGTTTTGATATACTTATAATGTTTAATATGTAATACAGTTACCACACACACACACACACACACACACACACACACACACACACACACACACACACACCTGCAGTGGTTAAATGTTGCTCAGGTGTGAAATTTAAAAGAGTCGTGAAATTTAATAGAGCTTTTTTTTAATCTAATAAAGTGAAGGTCGCATTTTTTATCTAATGGCGTTTTAATTTCATATGACCTTTCCCTCAATTTTCTTTTAGCAACTTGTACTTTATCTTGAAGGCCAGAAAGTTAAAGAGGAAATGTTGCCGTTTGGTTGTTATTTTCTTCAACGACTTCCTTCTTCCTGGAGATGCTTTTGATTGGGCTTTCGTTTTCCACCCACATACAGGCCTCCACCACTGCTGCAGTGGAGCTTCAAGTCTTAGTAACCCCCCCCCCCGGGAAAAAAAAACATAACAAAAACAAGGGTTCAGATCCTTTCCCGAGACATGTTGGATTTTAAACCATCCTAAAACACACATGACAGTCAAAGCGCTTTGGTAAGTGATTTTTTTTTTCATTCATAAAACTTGATTTGAAACTAAACTTCTACATCATTTCAACTTTTGTTTGTTTGTTTTGGTTTCGACAGCATCATGGGCAGCTGAAACTTATAGCATAGATGTACATCAGTGATTATGATCGTAAAGATACTTGAATACTTCTGTTAAAGTAACCTGGCATACAAATAAAACAATGAGGCGCAGGTACTTTAAAATGGCTCACACAATCGTGTTCTTCATTTAGTGCTATAGTAAGCAAGTCTCCTCCTCAACCTTTCACCTAATGGTCAATATATAATTGCATGTGCAATGAAATTTCATATAGCTGTAATGAAATGATTGGATTTCCCATGAAGAATTAACCATTGGAGCCAAACCCATATTCGGTAAATATGAGAATAAATCCTATTTGACACTGGGTGAAATTACAGTATGTGTCACTCAGATGAAACCAGCCACTTACACTGGAGAGGAGTTTTTTTCCCTCCCTCTTTGCTGTGAAACTAAATATGGACTGAATGCAGCTGAAGTGGCCGTCACCTTGGAGCTGTAAGCACAGAGACTATGACCTGTGAATGAACTCAAAGACATGTAGAGGATAGCATCAGCATCATCTTCTTTACTAGATACAGCTGGATATTTTCACTACATGCTTTTTCCACTTTTTCCAAAAACCCTCCATGTCCAATATGTGTCTATTGAACCTTGTTCCCTTCTCATATGAAAATAATACACAGATTGTAAAATGAGGTAAAAGCTAACTCTATGTGAGGAGGCGGAGCTCTGGTTATAATTACAAACTTTTAATCCAGGAAGGCAAATAGATTTATCATTAAATAGCCTCCTGCAAAGTGTAACTTTTTAGTCACCCTGTTACTGTGAACCTTTTGTTAATTTTTAATATATGGAACAAACATTTACAAAACCATCACCCTACCACATATAGGTTCTTAGTTAAACCGAAACAGAGACCTAATTTCTACAGGCACTAGATAATGAATGATTGCTATGCTGCGCTTACTAAAAAAGGTCTGAAGTAATATTTTTGAGTAAAATGCAACTGAAATATATAACTTCAAAGGTTTATTCAAATAATGAATTATTAAGGAAAACATGCTTGGTGTAAATTGAATTTATACCAATCAAGTACATTTTGTGTGACCTGATTCCATTAAGTCAGTCAAATTACTTAAAGTCAGCACTTTGGGCATAAATATTTTTTCCAGTGTATAAATCACAAACCACCCAATTTAATCAGATCATGAGGCTTTCAATTCATTCAAAAAAAATGTAAGAATTGCAAGTAAGGTGTTTACAGCTTAAAAAAACCCTCCAACTTTAACTCTTATGTCTTTTTTTAAAATATCAGACTAAAAGACATCATCTTAATCGACTGAACAGAATGAGGTCTTTCAGTATCCCTTCAGGGCAATCCACATTTTACCTGAACTCAAAAGGAATTAATTTATTTGCATTTGCTGTAACATCCTCCAGCTAGCACATTTCTGTTGAAGAACATTTTTCCATAATATCCAGCTCTTTAGACAATCCCATATACAAACAGAGGGCTAGCCACCTCTTGCACTACCAGGTAAGAGGCAGTAGATGGCCACAGCATTCAATTTATGATCAGAAGCTGCTCATCTGTTGTGTTTCCACTTGCACCTGATTTTTTTGGACAGCATCTAAACAGACATGGTAGTTGTGAAGTAAATTTTGTTTATTGTCCTGGACAATAAACAAAAATAAAAATCTGAATAATCCCTTGCAGTAAAAATCAAATCTGCTTTTGATTTTGATTGTTGCAGAGTGTTTGTTTTTTAAATTAAAAAAAAGCATTAAAAATTAAAAACTTTACTGCTATTCATGATTGAAGACAATACAAGTCAGAGAAAAGGTTAAATACTATAGTAAGCATTGTTTTAAAGAAACTGTCGTTATCTTAGACTCAAATTCAAGTTTGACTGTGCCTGTCATCTTTTTGCAAGGGAAACAAAATCTTTAAACAGATATTTAATCCTAGTGTGTGCTTAAAAGAACAGTGAATGTAAAAAACAAACAAACAAAAAAACCCATACATTAAAGCAAGATGGGACCGCTTTGTTATTATACGTGTTGGTGATTGGCCTGCCCATCGTTTATTAGTCACTGGAGGGTGCTCTGAACACAAAGGATCAGTTTTCAGGAACACTGTGTCCTTCTACACATTCATACCTAGAGCTGACAAGTACAGTGCCGTGGAAAAATATTTGCCCCCTTCCCAATTTCTTAGTTTTTTGCATTTGCAATTACGTGTTTCAGACCATCAAACTATTTTTAATATTAGTCAAAGCTACATGATAAAATATAAAATGCCATGTTGAAATAGTAATTTCACTTATTAAGGGAAAAAAACCTCACCAAACCCACCTCTGGCTCTGTGGGATAAAGAAGTAACTAAAATATCAGGACCGGTGCAAATACTTTTTGATGCCACTGTAGATTTTTAGTCTGATCAGCAAGAGGCCTACAGTTCATGACTGCTGTTCTTTTGCCTACCTCCTTATTTAGTGTGCATGCCAAGAAGTGAAATGGGCAACCACACTCTTTATTGTCTAATCTAATTATATAGAAATGTGAATAGAAATGAATAGAAATGTGACATGAGAAGTAGGGGTGGGGGGGAAAAAATCGATACTGTGTAGTATCGTGATATTTTGTTTGCTAATAATGTATCAATACAGGGACAGCAGAAATCGATATTTTGTTACAAAAAAAGTTTTTGTGGAGTGGAACATGCTCTGACTTCAGAGCATGTTGATCCTTTTTCTGAGCAAGAATCCTGACATTCCTTCACTGTCCAAATGTGTTTAACTTTTTTTTTTGGCAGCAATAAACATGACAGTTTACTTATTTTAATTTAAGACATGTTTTATTTTAATTAAGTTTAAAACTTTTTTATTTAATGTAAAATTATATTTTGTTTTAATTTACTTTCAAATTCTTCAGTTGCTGAAGGGCTGCATAGTTTTCATAAATTGCATAGTTCAGAATAGCTATAATTGTACCAGATGGTTGCATTCAGTTAAGTTGGACTAGACTGTAATACAAACCGTTCAGTTTGTCAACAATAAAACTGACTGAAATGAGAGAAAGACTGAGTGCGAGACTTTGATATTAGATAAAATGAATATTGATAAAGTTTACCTTTATGTACAGAATCTAGCTATGCATAAGAGTTTTGAATGAATAATTAGATTAGATGACTCTTTATTGTCTAATCGAATTATATAGAAATGAATAGAAATGTGACATGAGAAGGTGTGTCTTTGACTGTTCCTGCATAACTTAGTTTCGGACTAGTTGACAAGTTATGCTCCGGTCATTTGATGTTTCCAAGATAGATGTTCTTTTGTAATATAGTTAATTTTTTTGTATATTTCATTTATCCACCATCATACATACAAGCTAAGAAGAGGTCGTTATACTAACAAGAGGTATCAACGCTGGGCCAAAGTTCAGCACATGGTTAAAGTTTGTAATCCAGCCAGGGTGTAAATATCACTCAGCAGCCAGAGCTGAAGCAGGTAGCATCAACACATAAATCTACTCTACCCGGCTTAAATCACAAGAGCACCTCTGACCAAAAAGCTGTAGATTTTTCTTGTTTGCACAAATTAATCCAGATTCACATTAATTGTGTTCACAGCTCCAACAAAATGAGGAAGAGGAGGGGGAGAAACACAATTAGGTTGAATTACAATTGGATGGAAGGCGAGGACAAGGAGAAGGAAGCTTAGGATGAGGAGGAAGAGAAGCAGCAGGAGCATCTTTAGGGATCCCTATGATGTCATTGAGGTTTGTTTCATTAATATGGTCCTCTCACAAAGAAAGATGACTTGTTTTAGTTCACCTACTTCCTGTATTAAATAGTGATGTGCAAAATGTTGTGAAAAACCATGGAGCAGGTACGTATAGTGCATCTGCAGGTAAATGAACATCAAATCTCTAAGACAGACTGAAATCTGTATATTTATCACCCTTATGATAAAACCCATGTCAGCCATTGGTTTATGGACTTTGTATTTTGAAGCCTCAACATTTGCTTTCTTGCTGTTGCTATGTTGGGACCATATTAGGATGAGGGATCAGAATCTGGAGTCATGCACACTATTGTTTCATTTAGTGTGTATCCATAAGATTCGTACAGCAGATCCAAGTTGTGCCTTGAAAACAGGAAAGTCGTCTGCATAGAGGAGAACTGTAATAGCAGGCTTGTACAAAGTGAGGCTTTGTGCTCTCTTTTACTTCTGTCACCCTGTTTTGATGCAGATTTCACTTGAAATCAGGCAAGAACTGGACTTATTTTTTTATGTGTTCTTGTGAATTGATTGTGTATCGCATATGTTTGATTTGACTTTCTGCAAGACAACAGTCGTCCGCTGGCCAAAAAAGTTTTCCAAATACCTCCACGTGATCTAGCCTGGATTTAGAAAAGAATAGCAAAAAAAATCTGCACCTCCTGCTTCAGATGCAATTTGTGTTTCTGTGTTCAGAGGCAGCGGCAGAGGGGAGACCTCGGCTCATCCAGCTGGAGAGCCTGACCAGGAGGAGTCGAACATTAACTCAGCTCTTCCAGGGCACCCTGCAGACTCGGCTGCTTGGCATCGGAAGGGATGACGTGAACGCCAAACTGGAGTCCATCACAGGTCAACTGCAGGTATGCGAGTCAGACCTTCTGAGGAGGGTTTCACTTTTCTCTCTCTTTATAATTGACTCTTTTCTCTCTCTTTCAGCTCCTTGTCTCAGAGTGGGAGGGATTTGAAGCACAAAGGGAGGAACTTGTCGTTTGGTTGGCTGATATGGATGCTGAGTGTTGACCAGCTGACAGGAAACACCAGTGAAAAACTGAAACAACTGCAGGTGTGGGCTTGTTTTGATATGACATATATTTGATATGATACATACGTCAGAGACATTATCCTAAACTGGACTAACAAAGGACCATGAGTACAACATGAAACGTACATTACAGAGCGTAAGGCTGAAGTTCATTGATCATTTTAATCATAAACTTGTTGTTGAAATATTTTTACTGAACATGCAAACATCTGCTGATGAAAATGTGTTGATTTATTGGTCTGTTATGAAGCTATTGCTATTTCTAATGTGTTTTATCACTTTCTGATGTTTTCTTAATTAAACAATACATGTATTAATTGTTGTGTTATCTGTAGATATAGTATTTTTATATATATATTTATTTATAGTATAGCCAATATATTTAATTATTACTGTTTAAAACACTAATATGTGACATGTATTAGTAGTGATGTTGTGCTTTTTGACAAAAAAAATGCCTTTTTGTCTTTTGGTATACTACAAAATGACAATAAACCATTAATATATGTCTATGCTGTGCTCGTATTTATTTTACCCTATTTTATTTATTTTACCCTACTCAAATTCAATTTATGATACATTTTATTTTGAAAGATTTAAAGTGGTTCTTTAAAGAACCACTCAAAAAATGGTTCTTTAAAATGTTTTTTTTAAAGAACCATTTGAAGGATCTTTTTAAAAATGGTTCTTTAAAGAACCATTTTTAAAAAGGTTCTTTGAAAAACCATTAAAGGTGCCCCAAAAGAACCATTTCTTGATGGTTCTTTGGGGCACCTTTAAAGGTTCTTCAATGAACCACTGAAAGAAATGGTTCTTCAAAGAACCATTGTTTGAAAGATTCTTGGTGGCACCAAAAAAGGTTCTTCTATGGCATCAGTCTAAAGAACCACTTTTGGTTCCAGTTGGCACCTTTATTTTTCTGAGTGCATTTGCTAAAATCTTACTGTTAATTTTTCATAAACACATTCCTTTTAATTTTATAATTATTTGATTTGATTTGATATACCTTTATTAGTCCCACAAGGGGAAATTTCATAAGGCTGCCGACCTATTAAATACATTTGTTAAATTTGAACACAAACTGTTTATGTGTACAATAAATGAAATACAGTATATTAGGCAGAAACAAAGTTAGTACAATTCTGACAAACTTGAAGCTTTCTTTAAGCAGTCAGGAAATTTCCCAAGGCTTCAAAGCTCTTCTTTGAATGTTGGCTTCCATTTTTTCTATCCTCTGTTAACTAACAGACCACTTTGATAATATTGGGATTAGTTTGGGATCATTGTTATGCTGAAAAATGAAGCTGTTACCAGTGATGCCCTTTAGAGACTACAGAGCCCCCACTGTGTTTTACTGATGGCTCAAGACACCCACTTTAGTTTCTCTCTCCTCACCCCTAACGGATATACTGATGACGATTTGAACCAGAATTTTAAAATTCATGTGTAATTTGGCAAATCTCAACTTTTCTCCCTACTTCTTTTTCTTAAGAATGACTTCTTGACAGCCACCTTTCCTCTGAGACCATTTCTGATGAGGCTGCAGAGAACAGTAGGTGGATCAGCTGAAGGGCCAGATGCATCTCTCACACCTGATACTGGTCAGGTTTCTGCTGGATTTATTTTCTCTATTTCTTTAGGACTTTCAAATACAGTGGGGCAAAAAAGTATTTAGTCAGCCACCGATTGTGCAAGTTCCCCCACCTAAAATGATGACAGAGGTCAGTAATTTGCACCAGAGGTACACTTCAACTGTGAGAGACAGAATGTGAAAAAAAAAAATCCATGAATCCACATGGTAGGATTTGTAAAGAATTTATTCGTAAATCAGGGTGGAAAATAAGTATTTGGTCAATAACAAAAATACAACTCAATACTTTGTAACATAACCTTTGTTGGCAATAACAGAGGTCAAACGTTTACTATAGGTCTTTACCAGGTTTGCACACACAGTAGCTGGTATTTTGGCCCATTCCTCCATGCAGATCTTCTCGAGAGCAGTGATGTTTTGGGGCTGTCGCCGAGCAACACGGACTTTCAACTCCCGCCACAGATTTTCTATGGGGTTGAGGTCTGGAGACTGGCTAGGCCACTCCAGGACTTTCAAATGCTTCTTACGGAGCCACTCCTTTGTTCCCGGCGGTGTGTTTTGGATCATTGTCATGTTGGAAGACCTCAGCCTCGTTTCATCTTCAAAGTTCTCACTGATGGAAGGAGGTTTTGGCTCAAAATCTCACGATACAATGGCCATCATTCATTCTGTCCTTAACACGGATCAGTCGTCCTGTCCCCTTGGCAGAAAAACAGCCCCATAGCATGATGTTTCCACCCCCATGCTTCACAGTAGGTATGGTGTTCTTGGGATGCAACTCATTATTCTTCTTCCTCCAAACACGACGAGTTGAGTTTATACCAAAAAGTTCTACTTTGGT
>NW_024582691.1:248832-265848 GCF_018398535.1 Haplochromis burtoni | reverse complement strand
CTCTGGTGCAAATTACTGACCTCTGTCATCATTTTAAGTGGGGGAACTTGCACAATCGGTGGCTGACTAAATACTTTTTTGCCCCACTGTACTGTTTACCTGCTGTAGGTAGTTTTGTTTTTAGGCCGGCCAGTTCTTCTTATGTCCTCCGTTTCCTCAAAATTTTTATAGACACACTGCACCCTGCTGTGATAAGTCATATTTTTAGTTAATAACTCTTTGGGAATCACCTAATTGTTGAAAAAAAACCCTCATTTGTCTGTCGAACTGTGTTATATTTGGCTTTTTTCATAGATTCAGCTAAAGAAATGGGAACAAATTATGTATTTTTGTGACAGGCTGCTAGTAAAAAAGGGTCTAAATATACAACTTAAAATTGGTGCTTTGCCAAGACACATATGTTTAAGTGATTCATAGGACAGTGTTGCGAATTAACAAAAACAGCAAAAACAAGAAAACACACTTTTCTGGTTCCTTGGCAGCGAAATATGAAGAACTGAGGGTTGGCTCAAGACTTTTGCACAGTATTGTATATGCTATAATGAAAAGGAACAGCTATATAGTGCTTTATCTTTGGTGTAAACTCATCGTTCAGTGAGGGCGCAGTGGGGTCATTAAGAACCGAGCGATTAAGGAAACAGGGCATTCCAGTGAAAACTTGTAGAGGATGTGTTACTAACTGGTGAATGAGCAGCAGAGGACCGTTGAATGAGAGGACTTTGCTCCCAAAACTCTTTATGGAATTTGGGGTATTTTTATTGTTTTGGCAGCTTGTGAAAAACTAAAATTAAAAAGAGTAAAAGCTTGTAAGTGTTTTGTTTATTGGACTCTTACAGTGATAATAGTGTGCAGCACATGGTGCTTTGTCTTCTTTTATTTCTTTCTGCGTCTTACTTCTTCTGTTTCTATTGTGGATCTTTAAATTGTTTGAATATCATTCAAAATGTTAAAATGCGACATCAACAAAATCAAATTTTCTCAGGGGCTGAGCAGCAGAAATTCTGGTTATACATTCGCTGATATATTTAACGAAGCCTTGATTTGGGATAAGGCTTTCTATATCAGCAATCAATCCAATTCCAATTTTATTTATAAAGCACTTTAAAATAGCCAGCACAGGAACAAAGTGCTGTACAGAAAATAAGTTAAAACAATAGAATAACAGAAAACAGCAAAATAAATAAATAAAACACATAAAACATAAAATTAAAACAGCCCTATATTAAAACAAAAACAAGATAAAACAGCATCGAATCACCTAAAAACAACTAAAATAAAAAATAAAAAACCAACATCTCACGTGGTGTCAAAGGCCAGGGTAAAGAGGTGGGTTTTCAAGAGTGACTTAAAAACAGATAAAGAACTGGCCTGTCTAATCTCTAAAGGAAGCTCGTTCCACAGTTTTGGGAGCTGCTACAGCAAAAGCACGATCTCCTCTAAGTTTACGCCCAGTCCTGGGTATCTTCAGGAGCAGCTGATCAGCTGACCTGAGAGAGCGGGTGGGTGTATAAGGCTGTAGCAGCTCAGAGAGATAAGATGGGAGCAGGCCATGGAGAGCTTTAAAAGTAAATAAAAGAATTTTAAAATGAATCCTAAAAGAAATGGGCAGCCAGTGAAGTGAAGCTAAAACAGGGGAAATGTGCTCAAACTTTCGAGTGCCAGTTAAAAGACGAGCTGCGGCATTTTGCACCCTCTGTAGTGACTAATATATAGATGCACTGACCCCAATATAAAGTGCATTACAGTAATCCAGCCGAGTGCTAACAAAGGCGTGGATCACTGTCTCAAAGTGCTGCCGTGAAAGAATTGGTTTTATTTTTGCCAGCTGCCTGAGGTGAAAGAAGCTAGATTTTACCACTGCCTTAATTTGATTATCAAACTTCAGATCACAGTCCACTTTGACCCCCAGGTTTGTGACAGTTGGCTTAACATACTGTGCCAGGGAATCTACATACACATTGGGGGTCTCAGTGGGGCTACCAAAAACCATCACCTCTGTCTTTTTATCATTGAATTTTAAAAAGTTAACAGACATCCAAGCCTTAATGTCATCGAGACACTGAAGTAATGGCTGTGTAAGGTATCTGCCTTTTTTCTTTAGAGGGACATAGATCTGACAGTCATCAGCATAAAAGTGGAAAGCAATGCTGTGCTTTCTCAGTACAGAACCAAGAGGAAGCAGATATAAAGAGAAGAGGAGGGGGCCTAGAACTGAGCCCTGTGGGACACCACACAAGAGGGGAGCGGAGGACGACACATAGTCACCAAGGCTGACACAAAAAGTTCGCCCCGTCAAGTAGGACCTGAACCACTCCAGTGCTGTGCCCCTAATGCCCACCCAGTGCTCCAAACGAGAGAATAAAATGGCATAATCCACGGTATCAAACGCAGCTGTCAAAAGCACAAGAACAACACAGTCCCCAGCATCAGTTGCTAAAACTGATTGTTTGATTTTGTTCAGTTTTCATTGTCATGGGAAAATCAGCTCATTAGAGTTAAAGATTGGCTTCAGTTTCATATCAACAATGCACAACAGCCACTGCCTGCTACTAACAGATGTTTTTGTTTAAGGCTGCTTTGCTAAAGGAACTTCTTTACTGTTTCATTGGTCTATCACAAACATATAACACACAACTACGGTTCCAAAAAGCTGGGAAACTCCCTGAAATATATATACAAAAAAACACTCATTGATTTGAAAATCAGATGAAACCCGTGTTTAATTGGAAGTAGTACAAAGGGGAAGGCTGTAGCTCAGGAGGTAGCACAGGTGACCTATTAAGCATAAGATTGGTGGTTTGATTTGTGGCTGCTGCATCTGCATGAATGTGTGTGAATGTTAGTCGGTGTTGTTCTGAGAAATTGTGCTTGCATGAATGGGTGAATGTTGTGAATCGCCAGTAGAGTAGAAAAGCACTTTATAAGAATCAGCCCACTTACTACTACCTGTTCTCTGTGTATCCAAAGGGAATGTTTCTGAGAATAGGACATGATTGTGTTTCAATTTTTTAATTTGTCAAACTACCTCATCTTTCCACACGAGTCTTTAAGTCTTTGGTAACTCACTGTAGTTTTGAAATCTTAGTATTTCACTAGTGGAGCTTGAGAGCAAATTTCACTGCCTGCTTTTGTCATATTTTTATTTCAGAGTAAGTCAAAACTTTTCGGTGGATGACAGCGCTGGATTGCAAGCAGGCCAGACTCCTGCTGTGCAGAGCCACGCTAATGTAAGAAGTGTAGTTTTAATTTTGAGATTGTCTTGCTGAAAAATGCAAGCCCTTGCCTGAATCACAGCTCTGGCTTTAACTCTTTTTAATGTAATGAAAAGTAACCTGAACAATGCTCGGTAAAGCTAAGGGGGGCAGGAGAGTTAGCGACAATTCTCTGTGACTCTGACGCTTTGAATTAGTTCGGTGAGAGTCAACTCTTATGAGACAAACATTAAAAGGATTTGCAAGTATTCAAGAACTATCACGATTACCTGAAAAACACATTTAATCCCCACAACGCATCTCAGCGTAGTCGCACTGAGAATGAATAAGTGAGTAATATGCTGAGAACCCTGCCGTGTTTTCAGTGAGAGCTGCTCTCCAGAGACACTCGCAGATATGGAAGTGAGAAGACCCCGACTGGTGGAAGTTAATTACGGTAATAAAGTGAGCGGTGGCGTGTGGGACTGAACTGAGTCTGCTGCGATTGTTGTACTCTCTGCTGGCCGTTTCATAAAACAAAAGAAGAAGTGCTGTGATGTAAATGCTTTATCTTGAACAATATGACAATCAGAGATAAACTGAACACTGGGAAATCAGGATAATTTTACTCTATGCATCTCTCCGTCTCTGAAATGAGTCAATAAACTTTATCCTTACTCATCTTATCCTAAAGGGAACCCACTTGAGAATAGCAGCTAAAAACAGCCATTGGCTGCAAATGAAGGGAGATATTTGAAGCATCCAGATGGAGCCCCATAGCAGCAGCAAATGTGTCAGCAATTTAAAACTTCATGTTTTTCTGCATCACTTTGAGCAACATCTAATACTGTGCAATGCCACCGTGTATCAACTAATTGATTTCAAATGTCAACGTTGGCCCAAACTGCCCTGACAGATTCGCAGTGTTAAATTAAGCTTGGTTATGCAATTAGTAAGCTGAATTCAAACTAATTCAGCAATAACGAGGAGTCTAGAAGACAGGATTCCTTTAAGCAAGAGGATGTTTTTTATTTTAGTCTGAACGAGGACCAACAGCTAATATATACTGATTTATTACTTTTGATGGGGGATCGCTGCTCGAATCTAGCCCGCTACAGCGCGCACCATCAGTACTGGCGTCTCCTCAACCCTGGGAAGAACAAAGAAGTAATGCAATTGCTACGATTACTATATAACAGATATAGGTCGGTATGAAAAATATTAATTTAGAAGATCATCAAGGAACTTAAAAATAGGTAGGGCGTGAGCAACACAACACATCCACTGCATTACGATGAGCTGGGAAGAAACGGATGATGCAAAATTTACTGTGCATATTTAAATAAAAACAGAATCTTTTGTGAGTGATTAATCCAAAATGGTTAACTGTGTTGGTTGCTACTGATAAGCCTTGCACATTTTGCCAAAACACATTCACTAATGCATAAAAGATGTTTCTGTTGCATACAGTTCAGACTGAGGCTGTTCTTTGCCCCAGAAAAGAGACAAAAAATGCACTGTAACTCTAAAACTAAATTGAAACAAAGTTTGATTTTTGCATCTTGTTTGCAGTTTCCCAGCCCTACCAACTGTCCTGCTTTTTACTGCTGTTTCACAAAACTGAAAAAGAGTGCATTGGGCTCTGTCATTAAGGTTACAAGAGGGTGGCACTTGAGGTTTAATTATTTTGTCGGTCGAATTTAGGTTAAAGAAGTCTCCTTCCTGTTCCTGTCAATGAATTTTTTCTGATGCCTGTGTTGCTGACTCAGATAATTCCCATGATAAGATGTAGGCTTGGCAGGTTCTGAAACTAGGCCAAACTCTTACTGTCTCGTCCTTGATCTAGTAACATCATTACAGTGGCACAGATAAGACTGGGTGATTGCTAATTTCAGACAGCAACTTTTACAGGGAGTAACATGATTAAAAAATTTAAAAATAAAAATGACAAAAGACGGGAAAAAGTAAAGCTGGAACTTCTTTGTTTTCCTCTACATGTAAGAAGACTCCATTTAAAAGCCCACTGACATTTGTAAGTATGTAATCATAGCCATGGGATACAACCTTCGTCAGAGGTGTGGTTAGCATGCTTTATAATTTAAATTTAATAATTTATAAAGGCCATATTAGATAATTATTTGTCTAAGGAAACCTTTTCAGGAAGACTGTAGCAAATGCTTAATGACCAAGGTCAGACAGGAAGTTGCATCATGACTGTGCTGTCTATTATGAATTTGGTTTGCGGGAAAGAACAAAAAACATAAGAATAAAAGTACCTTGCTGTGTAAGTGTTTATGAATGTGTCTTTTCATTGCCTCTGATGAGAGTAACCAATACCCAGTCCTTCTCAGGGGATTCTGGGAAATGTAGGGATCCGTAGACTGAAGCAGATGGGAAGAAATTCATAGATAAATATAACAAGTGACCTGTTTTACAAGAGACACCTGAAATAAATTGAACAGAATAGTCTGAAAAATGGTTTGCAGCCATTAAAAGCACGGGATTTTCATTTAAATGTCAGACACTAAAAAGAATACTGACTGTGCTGGAGAAGTCTTCTTCTCTGCAACAAAGCAACTCCACTTTATTCCCGGCTATCCTGTCAAATACTCGCACCTCTTAATTAAACACAAAAAGAGAAAAAAAAAATCAAGGCCATTATATCCAAATAATCGGACTGAGTCTGACTCTCCGAGTCCAAAAAACACGAGGGGGGGAAAAAGCCCCAGAAGCAGTAGATATTGTAGGATGTTCCTATACATATACATATACATAACACTATTTATTACATATTACTTACGTCTTGTATATTGTACATTTTATATATATATATGTTTTTCCCTATGCTAATACTGTCCATATGTACATAGCGCTGCAGAACTGTACACCCCCCCCAGCATGTTTACACTGAGTAGGAGATGCTCTGTATCTCATTGTACAACTGTATAGTGACAATAAAGGCATTCTATTCTATTCTATTCTATTCTATTCTATTCTATTCTGTCATGCTGATCCTACTCCTCCTCACTGCCATTGGGAGTTCAATGGCAGGGTTACGGTCTGCATTTGAACTCGAGGTCCAAAGCCGTTAGGGGTCAAAGGTCGACCTCATACACTGCTAACCAAAAGAACAAAGGTCTTTAACTAAAACCCTGTGTGACCTTTTTTCTTCTTCTTTGTTTTAGCATGTTGCATGTTAATACTGATAGCAAGCAGGAGAGAGTGGGAAGGGGGGATTGTAATGTTTAAAATGATTCTGTTTTAAAAGACTGTTACAGACACACGCAGATGTAAATCAGTTTGACGACGCGCAGTTGTGTCTGCGTGGAGTGGGGCATTTACAAGGCTGGAGCTCATAAATGAAGCTAAAATACAGAGACACTTAAGAATGACAGTGAATGAAAGACACTGAGGCTGCCAGCCGAGATTCAGTCAGGGCCTGCGTGAGCTTTGTTTTGCCATTTGTTTTTGCCCTTTGTTTTTGAGTTTGGGGACCGAATCAGCGTTAAATAATACAAATGCTAGCAAATACGCAGAGGTTCATATGCAACGACAAATAAAAGTACATGCTGTGATCTTGTTTAATGGGTTCTTGATCTTTAGCATTGCCTCACCAAACCACAACTAAGGGGACCCACTAAAACCTATGAAATGCAAATAAAGGTAAAATGAAAGACACCGTGCACCGTAAATATGGGCTTGTACAGAAGGACAAATAAAACATTTACACGACTGTGTCGCCTCCAACAAAGACAACATCATACTGAAGTTCGCAGATGACACTACAGTGATCGGTCACATCACTGGAGGGGACGAGATGGTCCACAGGAGTGAGGTGGCTGGTCTGGTATGGATGAGATCAATGGACTCTTGGGGTTATATGAGGTAGACAATTTTAAAAACAGCCAAATGCCTGTCTCAGATTAAGAGATTGTGGAAAAATCTGATTGGTTTAAGCAAGGCAGGAACACAGATGTGAGGAGAGTTTGGAAAATTCACAGCGCATGTACCTGTATTCTTTAGACTGAACTCTGGCTTAGCTTGACCTTAAAAGTCATACAAAGCAGGGCTTTGTAGAACTTTCACCCATATTGCTCTTTACGAGGATATTAATATTGTTTGGTCAGTTGTCATGAATTGTAGAGAATTTTTTGCGAGCATCTGAAGAGCGTCTTGTTCATGTTAGACTCCATCTGCCAACGAAGATCACGTGACGCGACTGAAGCCCAAGAGCAGCTGCTAAACAGACCTGAGCTTGTTTGTCTTGTTCATTAGTTGTATTTTCACTTCCTTCCAAATGTTTGCATTCTTAAAGCTACGCAGCGATCGCCACGCCATCTGTGAGAAGACATAAGAAAATTTGTGAATCTGTCTTGAAGTTCTTTACTTTTCGCTCCACTAATGATGTTGCCGTACATGTTCGTCTCTGGAAACAGAGATTAGCTCAAACAGCTCAGATTTCCAGGATATTTTGGCAGGCAGGTTGGCCTCCTGCCAGCAAACAGCGAATTTGATTGTGCACCTGTTATTTCTGCCACAATGGTGAAAGTAACATTAAACAGATTTGGCTGTGAATCTTGACAACGATGTTTGTAGATTCGAGTAATCGACTCGCTCAAAACGTCCGGTGTGAAAATGAAGGATCTGCAATGATTTCATTGTCTTTAATATTCTGACTACAGCAGGCCAATCTACCTGCTAAAAAAATCTGCTTTGCAACAACAACTATAAGGTTTCTATTAAGTTTTAGCTAGACATGCAGACTCACTATCTTTTCCTTCTGTTGAAAACCCGTCCGTCTTTTTCTCGACATCTCACCCAGTTTTGATAAAATAAAGGGAATCGATGAGCAATGATGATTTTTTACCCTGGATTCACTCCATTATGTCCTTCATTAAAAAGAGAAAGCTCCCAAAGTAGCTTATACATCCACAGTGTGTGTTTGTGTTTGGTTTCATTTGTCTGAGAGCATGTTTGCGTGTTGCACAGAAAGAGGGCTACTAAGAGGAGGTTGTTTTTCCTGCTTTCGGCTTGCCATTGAACTGTCTGTAGCAGTGCCAGAGCAGGATTGGTATGGGGGGTGTGGTCAGGGGGATGGTGGGGATTTCTGAGGAGGGGAGGGTGAACTGGGCAGAGGGGGACATCCAAACAACAAAGGGCAGCGGGGGCGATAATCCCACCTAATGCCCGCTGTCTGCCCCAAGTCTGCGGTGGCTCTCTGGTGAGTGGCAGATTGAGTGCACTCATGCAAAAGGTTACTTTGGTGATCAAGTGCTCTTCTCAGGGGTGGGGGTGAGGGGCAGCTCAGGCCGGCTGTCTTCAGCAGACGCTGTGGGCCCTGGTTCATTCGGAGCAGCAGCAGAAGTAGAAGCGGCTGCTGATTCAGCAGAGTTTGGACTGCCGTGTCGTCTCTGGTCATGATTTATGTAACAAGCCCTGCGCTGGCTGAACAGGACGTTCACAGACTGGGATGCTCTTTGACACGACAGTGGGGTCAGGCAGGGATGAGGCTGGAGTGAAAGCGTAGCCCAGTGTTCAGAATCATTGATCCCTTAGGTTGAAAAAACATTCTCTCCAAAATGCAATTCTGCTCAGCACTCCAGGCTTTCTAATCTTATGTAAACACTACAAGAAAGGAAGAGTTTTCAATTCTTTTTCACATTTGCAGTACTCAAAATAATTACAGAAGTTGCACAGGCAGTCCAACTCCTCCTGGACGGCACATTAGTACGTGTCATTTCCATAAGGTTTGCTGTGTCTCCCAGCACAGTCTGAAGAACAGGGAAGAGACTCCAGGAGACAGGCAGTTACTCTTTAATCCTTCAGCAGGAGGGTATCTGATTCTTTGTGCAAGGAGGAACAGGATGAGCACCACTAGAGCCTTACAAAATGACCTCCAGCACACCACTAGTGTGAATGTCTCTGACCAAGCAATCAGAAACAGATTTCATGAGGATGGCCTGAGGCCCCTTCTGGGACCTGTGCTCACTGCCTGCCACTGTGGAGCCCGAATGGCATTTGCCATAAAATAAGAGAACTAGCAGGTCCACCCATGGCACCCTTTGCTTTTCAGAGATGAGAGTAGGTTCACCCTGAGCATGTGTCACGCGTGCTCAAGGTGAAAGGGTCCGGAGAAGCACCTTTCATATCCCGTCAGGTATTGGGATGAAACCCTTGGACACATTGTCAGAGCCCACTGGTGCAGTGGATCTTGAGTTTCTCCTGGTGCACAACAATGCCTGGTCTCATGTGGTGAGAGTATGCAGGCAGCTCCTGGAGAATTAAGGAAATTGATACTACTGACTGGTCCTCGTGCTCACCTGACCTAAATTCAAAATAAAAATAAATTTATAACCCCTCCCCCCCCAGGACACGATATGTTTCTGACATTGTCAGGTTATGCATACCTGACAATGTATAGCCCTCATGTGCTTGTATGCATCAAGCACATGAGGGCTATACAAACTGCTAAGTTGCTGCAATGAAATTATGGCAAAATGGAGTAGCCTGCCACATCATTGTTCCAATTTGATATTTAGGTTGTCTTTAAACTCAGCCCTCTGTAAGTTGATAATTTTCATTTCCACTGAATGATGTAGTATCCTTTTATTTCTAACACATTACCCAGCCCATATCAGTATAGACATTCAGCATGATTTTTTCCCATTGAGATTTGATGTGTTTTCAAAGTGTTCCTTTCATTTTTTGAGCATTGTATTTGGGTGGTGATCGCAATAGGATAAGAAGGATATCCTAGATGTCCTTTTCCCCAGCAACATTTTCCCATTCCAACCCAGATAATTGAAATGATCTTTTCAGCAAATCCTGAGTCTGCCCTAGGTCTTCTTTCAGCCGGGCTTGCCTGGAAAAACCTCACCAGGAGGCAGCCTAATTAGATGTCCAGAATCACCTAATGAATCCAATCAGCTCCAGTCAATTTAAATAATTATTAACGGACATTCTTGGAAATGAAGGTACCAGTGTAAGCGAAACAGCTCCCAAATGATATACCAGACAACAAACTGACAGTGCCAGACAGAATTTTAAAGTAAATTTCACCCTTTTAAAAAATCTGACAATTGTTACATGTACGTGTTGATAAACTGCTCATATTAAGCCCAGAGGACATGAACTCTCTCAGCATAGTAATGATTCACATTAGCACATGAAGCAGTCAGAGATGAACTTCACAGGTAACCTTTATTAAAACCACTTCACCACATGGGATTGTTGTCACATTGCTGGCTCATCTGCTTTAATAAAAACACATTTTGGTGGATATGTAAATTTGCTGCAGCGCAGCGAGCTGACAAATGAGGTGAGCTTAGCTCAAGGGTTTTAAACGCCTTGTGTGAGATAAAGGAATTTTGAGCTAAGGGATCTGAGTGAAGGGTTGGCAACAGTCTTCGCTGGACAGTGTTCAAGTTGCACTTAATCTGCTCATGTGAACTCTGCTGCCGTGCCCATCTGCTCCCAGCTACAAAAGCAGCACACTATTGCCATTCTGTAAATTATTTACTTTATACTTTATTATCTTTCTCATCAACACAGGTAATTTCACAGCATACAAGTTCATTTGGATTGTCTTCTGTCTTTATGGCATCCCTGTGCTTATTCAATTGAGGTGAATTGGGTTTTTCATTTCACCCTGACATGTCACTCCCTCCATTATTCTTCTGTCAGAGTTTTTTTGTGACATGAGAAACATGTTTAAAATAATTCTAAATAAATTAATTTCATCATGTGGGGCTCTATCTCAAATCCCAGAGGAAAGCCATCTGCCAATGAATATAATTCTCAGAGCAAGTGTTTTTTAAAAACTCATTAATGAGAAGGTTACTCTAATAGCATTGTGTTTTTACATTAGCTAGAGTGGAAGATCCGCAAGATCCATAGATTACTTAAAGTTGTAAAAATCACATTTCTTACATTTAATGTAAATTAATTAAGTGTTACAACCTAAAGTTATGCATAAACATCCATATTTTTGATTGTCTGTTTTAAGTGACAGGTGGGTGCCTATAGCTGCTAGCATTCTGTTAGGCACACCTCAGCTATTTCACACCACTGAATTGGCCCTGTCTACCATGTTAGCTGTTGCCTTCTGGAGCATTTTTACTGAAATTTCCTGACAAATAATACGCTGAGCGGTTAATTGTGTAGGTTTTTGTACGCAGTATTTTCTGTTTTACTTTTGAATTGTAGGAATCTGTCTTTATGCAATACAGTGACACAGTATATGAAAGCACCTCGATGACCTAGTTACTTAGTTTTACTGGATAGCTTAGGATTCCACCCTCTCATCCCAAGATGGTCACCAAGATGCTGACAGAAGCATTGCAAAAACCCAAAACGCTAGTCTATAGACAAATTGATGGCACAGCCTTTTTATTCAGTCTATGGAATATGGTCAGGACAAGCATCTCAGACAGTGCTGGCATATTAATGACAATTAATATGTGTATCCAGCCTTTATATTACTGCCATCTTGTGGCCGTATGTCAGCCATTGAAAGATGCGCTTATTTCATACTTTACAAAGTGTTTGTAATACAGAGACAGAGACTAACAATGACTTAGCTGAGCAAGCTACGACGCTGGAGGCTTTTTCTGGTAGATTATGGATAAACCTCTGGTCTTTCATGGTAAACTGATCAGACCAGCGTGCGAGGCAAGCGGTTGCTGGTTCAGCTTTCACTGCTCTGATATCAGCAGTTACAAGTTAAACAACCTTCACCGATTTATCATCGTAAGAGAGGAGGTTCCTCTTGCTAACCGTCTTAGCCAACATGTGTGATGTACACAAAAAGTTGTTAATGACTTCTCTAGCACATTACCAAGGACAGCTCAGACCATGATTTAGAGGGGGCAGCAGTTCTATGTCTATTCTTATAAAACAAACCAGGAAGTTGACAAGGTTCAGATTAGCATTTATGAGAATGTTGGAATGTAATATGTTTAACCAGCTGCTTTGCCAACAGTCCACATTTATTTATTTTTCATTCACATTTTTAATCCCCCCAAAGATATTGACAACTAACCATGTCACAGACTGGTCAAACCTTTAAGTCAGCTGATTATTTTGTTATTAATATTTTAACATACTTTTTAAAAGTTGAGATGTAGGTCTGCGTCCTCACAGGACAGCCACTGCAAACATATGATGACAAAATATAAAGTATTTAAAATGAGGTCATAATATCAGTAATGTTAATCCTGATAATATTGATGGGGAACATTTTTCTGCAGAATAATTATTTTTACTTTTGATACTTTATCCACAATTTTCCAATAATACAGTTTTATGTGTAGTAAGGTGTTTTTGGTGTTTTATTGCTTCTTTTCCCAAAGGAATGTTTGGAAAAAAATGGAAAAATCCTGAAACCATAAGCTCTGTACCTGCTTCCATAATCACATATAACCTTTTCCCCTCTGACTAAAGGGTTGTGGTACCTTCCTGCCCAGTATTTGGATGCTCTACACAGCACCTAATACAGGTTGTCTTTCTCATGTACAGGCGGTTTCTCTTGAGCAGTGAGTGACCTTGATGCCATGATGGCATGTGGAGCCAGGGGAGCAGTAGATTCTCTCTCTGGCCAAGCCTCTGTGACTTGGGATCGTAACTCGATAATACAGAAAAGAGCAGAGAACATTACAACCACGTCCTTGATTGGTAGCTCATCTCCACAGAGAGCTGCTCACCGGCCGGTAGGCTGTGGCACTTTATGGCGGATCGAAGCTGCTTGACTTTAATGTGTTTGTGGCTGTCGCGGCTCTGACAAAGGGTGCAATACATAACACAGGGGTAATAGAGGAGGACAACCCAATCAATAGCCTGAGAGGCCGTTTGACCCACACTTTAAAATGACAAATTTCCACCCGTGTATCACAGAGAATGCCTCTCCACTTTCAGCTGCTCCCGCCTGCAGGGATGGTGTGCAAATATAACCAGAGTGGACACAACGTCTGTCAGGTGGACGAGTGTCCCTTTCACTGGCATGCCTTATAGCTGATGTGTATGCGTGCACGTGTGTGTATGTATGTGTGCAAAATCTCTGTTTCAGGTTCAATCTCAAAAAGGCCAAACTGGCAATAAGAGTCTTGTAAGTAAAGACGGGGGTTTCACCTGTGAAAAAGAGGCTTTTGTAGAAGCTGCCTCCTGTTTCCTGGCAGATAAAGCACATCTGCTTCTGCAGGAGATAACACCATGCATACGCTCACACAGCCCTGCTCACTCTCACGTTCACCTTTTCTTCCACTTTCCCTCCACTCCTCTCCTCTTCATTCATATCTATTTTTGTAATTCCCTCCCGCTAAAACACTCCCTCCACTGCATATTTTTCTTGCTCGCTCTCATTTTCTTCTTTTTTTTCCTTCTCCCCCTCATCTCTTCTCCACGCTCATCTTCAGTCTTTTCCCAATCTGCCC
Organism: Haplochromis burtoni; assembly: GCF_018398535.1. Classification (NCBI taxonomy): domain Eukaryota; kingdom Metazoa; phylum Chordata; class Actinopteri; order Cichliformes; family Cichlidae; genus Haplochromis; species Haplochromis burtoni. Next base: position 252,230 of record NW_024582691.1, on the reverse strand, counting down.
AAGCACCAGCTGCTCCATACAGACACAGTGCACTCTGTTATAATGCCCTGAAGTGGCCTGTCCTGGAGATTACCTTGCCCTCTGTCAGGTTGCAGCCTTTAGGATTAGATTGCTAACCCCATGGGTCGTGTGTGTGCGTGTGTGTTTTCTTTTTGCTCAAAGGGAATGGGACAAATGCCTCAAAGGGAGCAACCTGCTGCTGTTCAGATTGTGGAATGAAAAATAATTATTTCTAGGCAGCTAATAATGAATCTGTGGCTCACTATGTGTCTTTTTTGCCATCAACAACTAAGAAAAAAAATCATTTCCAATCATTATTTTTTTCACCTTTAATCATCTGTTTCTGATTTTATCCCAAGCAACATTTCCAATCTTCCCTGTGCTTGCATGATAATGGATGAAACTGGCATATCAATAGCAGGCTAAAGAAAACAGTGCTATGAAAACACATACCAGCACCAGTTCTCTTCACACGAACCCACACCAGCTGATGTACTGCAGGGTTATCCATACACTCCAGTTCCACCATTACTGTGTAACTCTTGTAGGCAGAAGCTGGATAACTTTGGCCAAGAAGCTTCTGTAACTCTAACGCAGTAGCAAAAGAGAAAAGCAAGACTTACCCCTCTAGTATTAACCCTTTGTCATCACCTTCCATGTAACCTAACGTGCACCTCCTGAGAAATGTAGCTACATGTCAGGTTGATGTAGCCCACAACAAGTCTGCTCATGTGGAAGATTACGGCATAGGGTTAAGAGGGGTTTTTGGTAACATTGTAAGTAACTACATTGATTTCCTGCTAAGTACAATTCAGGCATTAATCACACATTAGACTGCAGCCCTGAACTTTGTAGTCATTTACCAGAGTTAGATGCATGCAAGAAAGCAACTGTTAGCCAGTCTTTACCTGCCAGCTCCATATTATGAAGCCTCTGCCAGAGTGCACAGATTTGTGCAGATTTGAATTCTCTGTGAGTGAGTGGTCATCCTGTATTCTGTCCTAGACAGCATCCTTGTGTGAAATGTCAAACGTAAATGAGGGTGATGCATCTTCTGCTCTGTTGCATCAGCCATTATTAGTTAGCAAGGTGTAGCTAATAAAGTATGAGCTACACCTTGCTAGTACTGTGCTAGCTAATTGAGTTGGACCCTTTTGCCTTCAGAACTGTCAACAAGAAACTAGAAACATTCTTTGGAGATTTTGGTCCTTGTCTGGTACATGATAGCATCACACAAGTGCTGCTGAAAACTACACAACTACAACTATGCCATGCTTAAAGTCCATTAAATCACCTTTCTACCTTTCTTTGCCATTCTGGAGTTCGGTTTAAACATCTTAACCATGTCTGCATGCCTAAATGTGATTGCCATTTGCCTTCATGTGATTGGCTGATTGGATATTTGCATCAATGAGTGGAAGAACAGACTGATGGTGTACCTAATAAAGTGGCCAGTCAGTGTAAAAGGTTATTTAAACAAAGCATACACAAACATAACTGAACATAGCCAAGCACCTGAGCAACACTGCAGGATATTTACTAAAGAGCATTTACTGTCAGGAACTTCTTGTGGCATCTATCTATGCAATCTGTTCTCTCAAGACTACAACTCTCTCCCTGCTTCTCCTCCTCGCCTCCTTCTGTGGTTTCAATATAGATTAAAGAGGAGAAATCAATAAGCTGTTTCCTGGATTTGTCTCATGCTGCACTGTTTTAGAGTTGATTCTCAGCGTTTCATTTCATTTCAATTACCTTTAAAGTTTTTTGGCCTTTGGAAATGTAACCTTTGTTGTGGAGAAGGACAGAGACAATGGTAAATGTTTGACTTTTGAACTCAGTGTTTTTCCAGTTGCAAACATTTTTGTATTGATACCGGGAGGATTTTTGGACACTGAGCAAGAAGCTATAAAATGTATGCTGTTATAGACATATGGATTGGACAGATGCTACGGACAATATTTTTTTATATTAATTTCCTAACCATTTACACTTTAGGTTGGCCTTTTCTGCTTGTGATGTGATGTCCATTTTCATATGTTTCACGCTTCCATATTTATGTACTGGAATTAATGTTCTTAACTAATGTTATTTTTGCTTTGGTGCTAGCTTGGCCAACAATAACTATCAAGAAAATCATGATTAATTTTTTAATATTGTCATTACATAAAAGATTTCACAGATTTTCATTTTATGTCAGTGTATTTATATATATTCAGTCTATCTTCCCAAGCCTGGTTCTGCTGGAGGCTGGCGGTTTCTTCCTCTTAAAAGGGAGTTTTTCCTTCCCACTGTCGCCCAGTGCTTGCTTATAGGGGGCTGTCTGATTGTTGGGTATTTCTTTGTCTTATTGTAGGGTCTTTACCTTATAATGTAAAGCACCTTCAGGTGACTGCTGTTGTGATTTCGTGGTGTATAAATAAAATAAAATAAAATAGAATTATGTTTCATACAGGCAGGTTTGGCCAGTCCTGCAGTGGATCATTAAAAATGTGACATAATTTTTAGATTAGAAATCTTAACATCAGCTGTTGTCACCTAATCCTGTCAAAAAGTGCACATATATTTATGTAATATGCATTGCATACTAGTGTATAAATAAATACATAAATGTTTGAAATACACGATGCCTGATTGGCGCTCACAGTTCCCTATAGGGTCCACTTGTTTACAAGGAGACAGGGAACATACATAAACGCATACATCATTATAGTATGATACTAGTAGATGAACAGAGGTGTTCAGAAACATTTTCTCTTTGCTTTGTGTGAGTATAGAAACAAACAGAAGGGGACACACGGGGACACCAGATAAAATAAAAGCAGCATCAAAGTACATACAACATTGATTTGACAAACAAGACAGAGCCAGAGCAATTGATTAGAAAATCCAGTATTAATGACTTTGCTCAGCACAGTACACAGTGTTATTGCAGCAGAATCACCCTAGGAATCAAATCAGACCAAAGTAAACACTGTTTGCTTTGAATTACTTTCAGTATCAATACGATCTAATATGCATATGAAAATAATAAAATCTCACTCCACTAGTTTACTCATGGTATCACTTCGATAGTACTAAATTAAACCGGGGGACAGAATTACAGGTGCAGCACTTCATACTGAGGGCTGTATGTAAATATGTTTTAGAGTAAATGCAGACACTGCTGCATCCTGGTGTGATATTATAATGGGAGACACAGAGAGAGAAAGAGAGAGAGAGGGCATGTGAACGCCGAGAGGAGGTGCAAAGGTGTTACTGGGATGGGGGTGCGGGGTTTGGTTGGAGAAGCCCATTCATCAAGTCATTACGGGAGGTGGCTCCTGCGGTATTTCAGGCTGTCCATCAGTGGAGGAAGAGGAGGATGGGGAGAGATTCCCAAAGGAGGACCAGTGCTTGGC